>NC_041224.1:85114745-85115903 GCF_002837175.3 Physeter macrocephalus
AGCTGGTTTGGTGGTGCTGTACTCTCTCAGCTTTTGCTTGTCTGTAAAGGTTTTAATTTCTCCATCAAATCTGAATGAGATCCTTGCTGGGTAGATTAACCTTGGTTGTAGGTCTTTCCCTTTCATCACTTTAAATATGTCTTGCCACTCCCTTCTGGCCTGCAGCGTTTCTGCTGAAAAATCAGCTGTTAACCTTATGGGAATTCCCTTGTATGTTATTTGCTGCTTTTCCCTTGCTGCTGTTAATATTTTTCTTTGTATTTAATTTTTGACAGTTTGATTATTATGTGTCTTGGCGTGTTTATCCTTGGGTTTATCCTGTATGGGACTCTCTGTGCTTCCTGGACTTGATTGACTATTTCCTTTCCTATATTAGGGAAGTTTTCAACTATAATCTCTTCCAATATTTTCTCAGTCCAGTCCCTTTCTTTTTCTCTTCTTCTTCTGGTACCCCCATAATTCGAATATTGGTGCGTTTAATGTTGTCCCAGAGGTCTCTGAGACTGTCCTCAGTTCTTTTCATTCTTTTTTCGTTATTCTGCTCTGCCGTAGTTATTTCCACTATTTTATCTTCCAGGTCACTTATCCGTCCTTCTGCCTCACTTATTCTGCTATTGATCCCATCTAGAGTATTTTTAATTTCATTTATTGTGTTGCTCATCATTGCTTGTTTTCTCTTTATTTCTTCTAGATCCTTGTTAAGTGTTTCTTGCAATTTGTCTATTCTATTTCCAAGATTTTGAATCATCTTTACTATCATTATTCTGAATTCTTTTTCAGGTAGACTGCCTATTTCCTCTTCATTTGTTAGGTCTGGTGTGTTTTTATCTTGCTCCTTCATCTGCTGTGTGTTTTTCTGTCTTCTCATTTTGCTTATCTTACTGTGTTTGGGGTCTCCTTTTTGCAGGCTGCAGGTTCGTAGTTCCCGTTGGTTTTGGTGGCTGTCCCCAGTGGCTAAGATTGGTTCAGTGGGTTGAGTAGGTTTCTTGGTTGGGGGGACTAGTGCCTCTGTTCTGGTGGAGGAGGGTGGATCTTGTCTTTCTGGTGGGCACGTCCACGTCTGGTGGTGTGTTTGGGGATGTTGGTAGCCTTATTATGATTTTAGGCAGCCTCTCTGCTAATGGATGGGGCTGTAGACCTGTCTTGCTCGTTGTTGGG
>NC_041224.1:85117078-85117830 GCF_002837175.3 Physeter macrocephalus
CCGGCAGTGGCGGGCTGCACAGGCTCCCGGGAGGGGAGGTGTGGAGAGTGACCTGTGCTCGCACACAGGCCTCTTGGTGGCGGCAGCAGCAGCCCTAGCGTCCCACACCGGTCTCTGCTGTCCGCGCCGACAGCCGCGGCTCGCGCCCGTTTCTGGAGCTCCTTTACGCGGTGCGCTTAATTCCCTCTCCTCGTGCACCCCAAAGCAATGGTCTCTTGCCTCTTCGGCAGCTCCAGACTTCAACCGGACTCCCTCCCAGCTAGCCGTGGTGCACTAACCCCTTCAGGCTTTCACTCTGCCAACTCCAGACCTTTCCCTGAGATCCCATTGAAGCCCTAGGCTCAGCTCCCAGCCCCCGCCCGCCCCGGCAGGTGAGCAGACGAGACTCTCGGGCTGGTAAGTGCTGGTCGGCACCGATCCTCTGCGGGAATCTCTCCGCTTTGCCCTTCGCACCCCGCTGCTGCGCTCTCCTCCGCGGCTCTGGAGCTCCCCCCTCCGCCACCCGCAGTCTCCACCCACAAAGGGGCTTCTAGTGTGTGGAAACCTTTCCTCCTTCACGGCTCCCTCCCACTGGTGCAGGTCCCGTCCCTATTCTTTGTCTCTGTTTATTCTTTTTTCTTTTGCCCTACCCAGGTACGTGCGGAGTTTCTTGTCTTTTGGGAGGTCTGAGGTCTTCTGCCAGCGTTCGGTGGGTGTTTTATAGGAGCAGTTCCACGTGTAGATGTATTTCTGATGTATCTGTGAGGAGGAAG
>NC_041224.1:85117860-85123359 GCF_002837175.3 Physeter macrocephalus
TTTCATTATTTCTCAGAAATCACATCATTTATGATGACTTTGGCTCCAAATAGCACTAACTCTGACTTACAGTGACCTGAGCAACAAGAAATATGATCATGTCGTGTGGCTGGAAGTTCAGATGTAGGATGGTTGATTTCGTGGATCAGTGATGGCACCAAGGGATTAGATTTTTTCCCTCTTGGCCTCTGCCATCCCCAGTGTTGACTCACAGTAGTAGCAGGATGGCTGCAGTGGGTACAGGCTTTAAATCTGTAGTGGCAGTATCCTTAAGAAGGGGAGTGGCCATTTCTTCCTAGGGCTTTTTCATCGAGAGAAAAGACTTGCTCCAAAATCCCCCCATAGACTCTCTCTCACATGTCTTTGGCTGGAAATAGGTCTTAGCCTCATTCCTAAACTAACTCACAGCAAGGAGGATGGCCGAGCCTCCCTTAAGCACCTGGGTACACATGGGATGGGTAGATACCTGCACACAATTGAGGTTCTTTTTGGAAGGCGTTACGTGGGAATAAGTGCTGGTCAGGCCACTAATAATGTCCATTAAAGAAACAGATTGGGCTTCCCTGGTGGCGCAGTGGTTGGGAGTCCGCCTTCCGATGCAGGGGACACGGGTTCGTGCCCCGGTCCGGGAAGATCCCACGTGCCGCGGAGCTGCTGGTCCCGTGAGCCATGGCCGCTGAGCCTGCGCGTCCGGAGCCTGTGCTCCGCAATGGGAGAGGCCACAACAGTGAGAGGCCCGCGTACCGCAAAAATAAATAAATAAACAAAGAAAGAAAGAAAGAAACAGATTGCTATGGACTGAATTTTGTCCCTCCTAAAATCCATATGCTGAAGGTCTAACCCTCCATGTGACTGATTAGATTTGGGGATTGGGCCTTCAGGAGTAATTAAGGTTAAATGAGGTCATAAGGGTAGAGCTCTAATCTGGTAAGACTGGTGGCCTTATAAGAAAAGGAAGAGAGAGATAGAGAGAGCGCATGCACCATGGAAAAGCCACGGGAGGACAGTGCAAGAAGGTGCTGTCTGCAAGCCAGGAGGCGAGCTCTCACCAGAAGCAACCCTGTCAGACCTGCAACTGGGACTCCCAGTCTCCAGAACGGGGAGAAAATTAATTTCTGTTGTTTAAGCCACCCAGTCTATGGTATTTTGTTACAGCAGCCTGCACTGACTAATGTACACTTCAGTGTGATAAGGAATTAAAATAATACAGAAGTTTCTGGAAAAATGATGAAATACTCCTCCTGTATGCCAACTCCATTCCCTCCCTGGAGACTGCTGCTAAAAACAATTTGTGGTATACTTTTTAACGCTTACCAAATGTATGTACATGTTCATGTGCCATAAACATACATATATCATTGTACCCACATATGTCTTTGTTGTTGACTTTTTATTTTTTAACACTGACATTTCACTTACCATTATGCAAGCTTATTTTCATTCAACAAAATATATAGCCTTAAATCATTCCTCATAAAGGTTGCATAGATATACCATCCAGATGTATCATAATTTCTTCAACCACCTCAGTAAGGAAGGATGTTGTGTGAAGTGGGTCCCACATGTATCTGAACATGGAGTATCTCCTGGGATTTGTATTCTGCACATTTGTGGATCTGCTGCTCTAGAATTACAGGTTCTCTCTGTTTCTCATCCTAAAAGAAGACAATGTCTTGAAGCTTTTACGATGTTTGACCATGGCAGAATGTAGTTGGCTGATGGTACCCAAAGGACATGATGACACAGGATGCTAATGAATGATTATGTGCTGGATAGTCCTCTTCTGGCCCCTGTGCATCAAAAATGCTAACTTCTCATTCTTTAGGTGACCAGACACTTTGTTCTTTCATGCATGACACTGTACTGTTACGGAAATTGTGACATGACTCATCCACTGACTTATTCCATCTTGGATGAACTCTCCTTCAAGCTATGTAGCTCGAATAGAGTAAATGTGACTAATAAATTTACAGGCAGGATTTTGGCACCATAAAAGATTCTGGCCTCCCTGGAAAAGTTTAGAAAATTTGTCTAATGTTTATGAGGAAATTATTTTTCGTTATGTATGCTATTTGAATCTGATTTTAATAATCCATGAACACTCTATAAATGTAGGAAACCCGCCCTAGTAAAGTCATTTAGTCTTTGAGCCCATTTAATCCTGCCAATGGGGTTGTTGAAATAAGCATGGGTGATTTCTAACATGACTGAGAGTTTACACAACTGCCCTGTTTGCAAAAGCCAAGATATTATTGTGTTTATCGTAGACAAAAGATGACCTTCACTTGGGGATTGGATTGAGTTCCAACAGAAGTGCCATAAAACGGTTGATGGCTTGCCTAGACTGCAAGGTGAAGAAATCCTTCTTCTGTTTGCACAGTTTTGTTTCTTTTCCCTTTGGAATTTCTGAATCATTCATATCTTTAGTATCCTAAGCAGGTCTTTGCAGATAGGATGGATGGATACTTATCATATATAAGTATTCATACATGCTATATATAATTGAAATATACTTTAACATACTTTCGATTATTTGTTGTAGTCTAATCATACTTCTTATACCATCACTAGATACTATATACTTTTTAGATATAAAAGTGTTTACATGGGAGTTTGAATAAGAATATGATTTTTTTTTCCAATTTAATGTATCCATGATTCTTTGAAGCAACACTGTGATAGAAACTAATGAAAAAATTGGTGGCTACTACTCTAAAAAAATAATGGAATGGAACTAACAAGTGCTATAAAATAAACACCTTTAAATAATGAAGCATGGGAACTATCTCAGCCTCCACAGTCTGAAATCTGGGTGATTTGAAAGTCACCCTTGTCTAGAAGACACCACAGATGACAAAAATTAGGTGCTAAAGATTAAGCAGATTTGGGAAAGATATTTTTTCTTATAATTCTTTTGAAATCAAGAGAGAAAATTCATTAAAAAATTTGTCTCTGATCCATCAATTTAATGACTCTAGTTCTTTTTCTTTTCCTCTACCTAAAATAAATTCAAGCCAAAATGAGGCTTTAAAAATGAAGAAATGAAAAATTAATTTGTTAGACAAACCTTCCAAAATACTGCATGTGGACCTTCCAACAACTGAGTCAACAAACTGAGATATGTGTATAACAATTACCCACAATCATATGGGAATTAGGTTTACAGAATAGTCTTTCTGTTGGAACCCTATCCAATCCCCAAGTGAAGGTCATCTTTTGTCTACGATAAACACAATAATATCTTGGCTCTTGCAAACAGGGCAGTTGTGTAAACTCTCAGTCATGTTAGAAATCACCCATGCTTATTTCAACAACCCCATTGGCAGGATTAAATGGGCTCAAAGACTAAATGACTTTACTAGGGCGGGTTTCCTACATTTATAGAGTGTTCATGGATTATTAAAATCAGATTCAAATAGCATACATAACGAAAAATAATTTCCTCATAAACATTAGACAAATTTTCTAAACTTTTCCAGGGAGGCCAGAATCTTTTATGGTGCCAAAATCCTGCCTGTAAATTTATTAGTCACATTTACTCTATTCGAGCTACATAGCTTGAAGGAGAGTTCATCCAAGATGGAATAAGTCAGTGGATGAGTCATGTCACAATTTCCGTAACAGTACAGTGTCATGCATGAAAGAACAAAGTGTCTGGTCACCTAAAGAATGAGAAGTTAGCATTTTTGATGCACAGGGGCCAGAAGAGGACTATCCAGCACATAATCATTCATTAGCATCCTGTGTCATCATGTCCTTTGGGTACCATCAGCCAACTACATTCTGCCATGGTCAAACATCGTAAAAGCTTCAAGACATTGTCTTCTTTTAGGATGAGAAACAGAGAGAACCTGTAATTCTAGAGCAGCAGATCCACAAATGTGCAGAATACAAATCCCAGGAGATACTCCATGTTCAGATACATGTGGGACCCACTTCACACAACATCCTTCCTTACTGAGGTGGTTGAAGAAATTATGATACATCTGGATGGTATATCTATGCAACCTTTATGAGGAATGATTTAAGGCTATATATTTTGTTGAATGAAAATAAGCTTGCATAATGGTAAGTGAAATGTCAGTGTTAAAAAATAAAAAGTCAACAACAAAGACATATGTGGGTACAATGATATATGTATGTTTATGGCACATGAACATGTACATACATTTGGTAAGCGTTAAAAAGTATACCACAAATTGTTTTTAGCAGCAGTCTCCAGGGAGGGAATGGAGTTGGCATACAGGAGGAGTATTTCATCATTTTTCCAGAAACTTCTGTATTATTTTAATTCCTTATCACACTGAAGTGTACATTAGTCAGTGCAGGCTGCTGTAACAAAATACCATAGACTGGGTGGCTTAAACAACAGAAATTAATTTTCTCCCCGTTCTGGAGACTGGGAGTCCCAGTTGCAGGTCTGACAGGGTTGCTTCTGGTGAGAGCTCGCCTCCTGGCTTGCAGACAGCACCTTCTTGCACTGTCCTCCCGTGGCTTTTCCATGGTGCATGCGCTCTCTCTATCTCTCTCTTCCTTTTCTTATAAGGCCACCAGTCTTACCAGATTAGAGCTCTACCCTTATGACCTCATTTAACCTTAATTACTCCTGAAGGCCCAATCCCCAAATCTAATCAGTCACATGGAGGGTTAGACCTTCAGCATATGGATTTTAGGAGGGACAAAATTCAGTCCATAGCAATCTGTTTCTTTCTTTCTTTCTTTGTTTATTTATTTATTTTTGCGGTACGCGGGCCTCTCACTGTTGTGGCCTCTCCCATTGCGGAGCACAGGCTCCGGACGCGCAGGCTCAGCGGCCATGGCTCACGGGACCAGCAGCTCCGCGGCACGTGGGATCTTCCCGGACCGGGGCACGAACCCGTGTCCCCTGCATCGGAAGGCGGACTCCCAACCACTGCGCCACCAGGGAAGCCCAATCTGTTTCTTTAATGGACATTATTAGTGGCCTGACTAACACTTATTCCCACGTAACGCCTTCCAAAAAGAACCTCAATTGTGTACAGGTATCTACCCATCCCATGTGTACCCGGGTGCTTAAGGGAGGCTCGGCCATCCTCCTTGCTGTGAGTTAGTTTAGGAATGAGGCTAAGACCTATTTCCAGCCAAAGACATGTGAGAGAGAGTCTATGGGGGGATTTTGGAGCAAGTCTTTTCTCTCGATGAAAAAGCCCTAGGAAGAAATGGCCACTCCCCTTCTTAAGGATACTGCCACTACAGATTTAAAGCCTGTACCCACTGCAGCCATCCTGCTACTACTGTGAGTCAACACTGGGGATGGCAGAGGCCAAGAGGGAAAAAATCTAATCCCTTGGTGCCATCACTGATCCACGAAATCAACCATCCTACATCTGAACTTCCAGCCACACGACATGATCATATTTCTTGTTGCTCAGGTCACTGTAAGTCAGAGTTAGTGCTATTTGGAGCCAAAGTCATCATAAATGATGTGATTTCTGAGAAATAATGAAAATAGATCTTGTT
>NC_041224.1:85123405-85128090 GCF_002837175.3 Physeter macrocephalus
AAAGAAGACAGTTGTTGAAAGACACCCCCAGGGCATAGCTGGGATAGATGTAGCTATATGAAAGAATGACAGAGCTGAGCTCAAGAATAAAGGCGCAAAAATTCTCTAGGGGAGGAAAGGCTTGAGGGACTTTTAAAATCTAGAATGTCCAATATTCTGGTTTTTTCCTGCTGTGCTGCCCGGTGGTTTAATTACCATCACAACCACCTTATGCCCCAAGTCTCCAGTAAATCTTGCCAGGTGAACATTTACGGGTGAACGCGGGGGGTAAAGGGTTGCTGGAATTCCCACCAAATTTGGAGTCCAATTTCACTTTAATCTGAAGAACACATGATCCCGGCAAGCCAGTTGATTTTCAGACCTTCAAGAAGCTGCCCATGTAGGTCAATATTTTAAAATTTTTTGCATGCATCCATTTGGTGAGGGAATTACTCTTCATCTGATGAATCTGATGAACTAAGCAATGCTAAATATGTATGAAGTGCAATTAAAAACTATCAAATCCTCTGGAAAAAAACAGACAATGCAACATGACCTCACCTTCAGAGCACTCACAGGGAAGGGTGTATCTGAAGATGTGTGTCTCATTTGGTTCAGGATGACCCACACAGAGGAATCCTTGTATTAGTCCCCATTTTCGTGAAGCTGAACAGTGTGCCCAGCATCATATTCCTCTCCCTTTCAGGGACTTCCTTGCTCCCTTTCCCTTCCTCCCACCATTCCAACTCACTCCTAGTAATCTATTTTGGATGACACTTACTTTGTGGTTTCTAGCGCCAGCGTGGGGTTCAGGTTGAGGTATACTTAAGTTTAGCAGAAGACTGTTGTGGCCTATTCACTTATGGACTTATTTCCCCACAAAACACGTTTTTAAAAATTACTGTGGAGCAGGTCCTGTGATAAGTGCTCAGACTTCCAAGATCCTAATATTGTTTCTGTCCTCAAAGAGCTTCTAGCCTATTGTGGAGTTAGATATATAAATGGATAATGTCCATGTTACTGTGAAAATGGTATTAAAAAGGGGAAGTAGATAGTGTATTGAGAACTTAAGAGAACTCAGGTAGTTGGAGAGCTGGAATTTGCGCTGGTTGCAGTAAGGTGGGTAGGAGTTTGATAGAGGGAAAAAGACAAAGGGAGGGAAGGATTTCTAGAGCATGCGAAAACTGCTTGTTTAGACCTGTAAAGAAACTCAAGACCGTGATGTGTGGAGGGGAATTTCTAGTAGCTTTATGGGCCTGGAGTTCTCTGGCAGATTTTGGCCTGTGTTGGATTTTATTGGTAATAAATCCAATCCTTTAAAGAAGTGGGATTGGTATTTTTTCTCATCTTCCCTCTCACCCGAGCTTTCGTGAAGATCCTGATTTCTAAAAGAGATAAACACTCCACGGATGCTGGGGATCATAGGCATACCTTCTGTCAATCTAGGAATGAGTACCGACTCACAGTGAGGCTTTGAGACAGACAAAAAGAATAACTCCTCTGCTCTCTGGAACCTCAGACTCTGATTTGGAAGGAGTCCTCAAAATCTCATGGGTCTTTTTAAAGTTAATTTTAGTTAAGGGAGAGGGAAGTTTAGGAAATCTTTGCTTGGAGGTCCATCAGTAATGGCACTGTGAGGGGGCATCACTGAGGGTCTGGAGAATTTGACCTGAAAGAAAAATGGCTTAGGAGTACTCCCCACACCTCTTACTGAAAGAGCCCCTCATCCAAATCTCCCGAGTACCTCCTACCTAGCACTGTGTTTCGCAAGTGTGATTCATAGACCAGGAACATCTGCAGCACCTGAGAAGTTGTTAAAAGTGAAATGTCTGGGGTCCCAAACTCAGGAGTTCTGGGGGTTGGCCCAGCACTCTGTGCTTTAATGAGACCCTCAGGGAGATTCTGATGCACCCGCCAGTTAAAATCACTGGTCTGGGTGGTGGCTGATGAACTTTTCTCTTGCTATTCCCATGTCCTTCCAAGTGGGCAGTCTAAAGACTTTTTTACACTCTTTACCCCTCTTTCCTAAAAGACATAAGCATTTTTTTTGGAAAAGAGATCACTCATCTTCAGATCTAATGACAATTTATTTCTTGGTAGTAGAATACAAATAACATAACATTTTTTATTTTAGGATAAAGATATGGTATATATACAGTGGAATATTACTCAGCCTTAAAAAAGAATGAAATGATACCATTCCATTTGCAGCAACATGGATGAGCCTAGAGATTATCATACTAAGTGAAGTAAGTCAGACAGAGAAAGACAAATACCATATGATATCACTTATATGTGGAATCTAAAAATATGATACAAATGAATTTACTTACAAAATAAAATTGACTCACAGACATAGAAAACAAACTAATGATTACCAAAGGGGAAAGGGAGGGAGGGATAAATTAGGAGTTTGGGATTAACAGATACACACTACTGTATATAAAACAGACAAACAACAAAGACCCACTGTATAGTGTAAGGAACTATATTCAATATCTTGTAATAACCTATAATGGAAAAGAATCTGAAAAATAATATATGTGTATATATATACATATATAAAAAACAGAATCACTTTGATGTATGCCTGAAACATTGTAAATCAACTATATTTCAATTGAAAAACTGTACCATTTCAACCATTTTAAGTGTGCAGTTCAGTGGCACTGATTACATTCCCACTGTTATGTAACGATCACTATTTATTTCCAAAACTTTTTCATTACTTGAAACAAAATCCTGTAACAATTAAGCAATAACTCCCCATTCCCCTTCCTCTCAGTCCCTGGTTACTTCTAATCTACTTATGTCTCTATGCATTTGCCTATTCTAGGTACCTCATATAAGTGGGAAGAATCCTACAATATTTGTCTTTTTGTGAATGACAACCTTTGGAAGTGCTGGTTGCATTAATGCTGGGGACTCTAAGTCTTGGTACCAAGTGTGATGCTCTGTTACATCTCAACCAAACAGGTCCAGTAATGGTCAGGCCTGTCTTTGCTCTGCCCTTCAGCAAGAGCAAAATCAGATACATTTCTTTTCATTCATTGAGTCAGCAAATATCCTCCGGGTGCCTGTTCTCTGCTATGCAATGAGATAGGATATCACAGCTTTCCTTTTGTGCTTCCAGATATTCAAGAGTGGATGGTATAATACATGCATTAAACTTAGAAGATATCAAGTAAATACAGCAATTATTCTACTATAGTAATACAGGAGAAACTCTGTAACATTTTATTTTGCATGCATATGCATAATTATATACTGTGCTCATTATATGGTACATTTATATGTACATATTACAGTATAGGATTACAGTCACTCATCCATATATACTGTACTTTGTAAATAATTTAAGGAACCTCAAAGGTGACTGTCACATAGAGTTCTAACCCAAGAGTCACAGCCTTATGCAGAAAGAGACCCCCTTTTGTGAAAGCTTATTAGAATCCTCACTCTGCTCTCCCCTCCCCTGCATTAACCTATCCCATCCTGGTCCTGGGGATTCTCAAAAGCTTTTTTTTTTTTAAACTTTATTGCAGTATAATTGCTTCACAATGTTGTGTTAGTTTCTGCTGTACAACAAAGTGAATCAGCTATATGTATACATATATCACCATATCCCCTCCCTCTTGAGCCTCGCTCCCACCCTCCCTATCCCACCCCTCTAGGTGGTCACAAAGCACCAAGCTGATCTCCCTGTGCTCTGCAGCTGCTTCCCACTAGCTGTCTATTTTACATTTGGTAGTGTATATATGTCCATGCCACTCTCTCACTTCATCCCAGCTTACCCTTCCCCCTCCCCGTGTCCTCAAGTCCATTCTCTACATGTGCATCTTTATTCCTGCCCTGCCACTAGGTTCATCAGTACCATTATTTTGAGATTCCATATATGGGTGTTAGCATATGGTATTTGTTTTTCTCTTTCTGACTTACTTTACTCCGTATGACAGACTCTAGTTTCCCCTACCTCATTACAAATAACTCAATTTCGTTCCCTTTCATGGCTGAGTAATATTCTATTGTATATATGTGCCACATCTTCTTTATCCATTCATCTGTTAATGGACATTTAGGTTGCTTCCAAGTCCCAGCTGTTGTAAATAGTGCTGCAGTGAACATTGGGGTGCATGAGGTTTTTTTTAAAAATTATTGTTTTCTCAGGGTATATGCCCAGTACTGGGACTGCTGGGTCATATGGTAGTTGTATTTTTAGTTTTTTAAGGAACCTCAATACTGTTCTCCATAGTAGCTGTATCAATTTATATTCCTACCAAGAGTGCAAGAGGGTTCCCTTTTCTCCACACCCGTTCCAGCATTTATTGTTTGTAGATTTTTTGGTGATGGACATTCTGACAGGTGTGAGGTGATACCTCATTGTAGTTTTGATTTGCATCTCTCTAATGATTAGTGATGTTGAGCATCCTTTCATGTGTTTGTTGGGATCTGTATATCTTCTTTGGAGAAATATCCATTTAGGTCTTCTGCCCATTTGTGGATTGGCTTGTTTGTTTTTTTGATATTAAGCTGCATTAGCTTCTTGTAAATTTTGGAGATTAATCCTTTGCCAGTTGCTTCATTTGCAAATATTTTCTCCCATTCTGAGGGTTGTCTTTTCATCCTGTTTATGGTTTCCTTTGCTGTGCAAAAGTTTTTAAGTTTCATTAGGTGCCATTTGTTTATTTTTGTTTTTATTTCCATTT
>NC_041224.1:85128794-85135832 GCF_002837175.3 Physeter macrocephalus
TCTATATTTCTGTTTTTGTGCCAGTACCATACTGTCTTGCTTACTGTAGCTTTGTAGTATAGTCTGAAGTCAGGGAGCCTGATTCCTCTAGCTCCATTTTTCTTTCTCAAGATTGCTTTGGCTTTTCGGGGTCTTTTGTGTTTCCATACAAATTGTGAGATTTTTTGTTCTCATTCTGTGAAAAATATCATTGGTAGTTTGATAGGGATTGCATTGATCTGTAGATTGATTTGGGTAGTATAGTCATTTTCACAATGTTGATTCTTCCAATCCAAGAATATGGTATGTCTCTCCATCTGTTTGTATCAACTTTAATTTCTTTCATCAGTGTCTTATAGCTTTCTGTGTACAGGTCTTTTGTCTCCTTAGGTAGGTTTATTCCTAGATATTTTATTCTTTTTGTTGCAATGGTAAATGGGAGTGTTTTCTTAATTTCACTTTCAGATTTTTCATCATTAGTGTATAGGAATGCAAACGAATTCTGTGCATTAATTTTATATCCTGCTACTTTACCAGATTTATTGATTAGCCTTAGTAGTTTTCTGGTAGCATCTTTAGGATTCTCTATGTATAGTGTCATGTCATCTGCAAACAGTGACAGCTTTACTTCTTCTTTTCTGATTTGGATTCCATTTATTTCTTTTTCTGAATTTTGTCAAAAGCTTTCTCTGCATCTATTAAGATGATCATATGGTTTTTTTTCTCTTTCAGTTTGTTGATATGGTCTATCACGTTTATTGATTTGCGTATATTGAAGAATCTTTGCATTCCTGGAATAAACCCCACTTGATCATGGTGTATGATCCTTTTAATGTGCTGTTGGATTCTGTTTGCTCGTATTTTGTTGAGGATTTTTGCATCTATGTTCATCAGTGATATTGGCCTGTAGTTTTCTTTCTTTGAGACATCTTTGTCTGGTTTTAGTATCAGGGTGATGGTGGCCTTATAGAATGAGTTTCTGAGTGTTCCTCCCTCTGCTATATTTTGGAAGAGTTTGAGAAGGATAAGCATTAGCTCTTCTCTAAATGTTTGATAGAATTTGCCTGTGAAGCCATCTGGTCCTGGGCGTCTGTTTGTGGAAGATTTTTAATCACAGTCTCAATTTCAGTGCTTGTGATTGGTATGTTAATATTTTCTATTTCCTCCTGGTTTAGTCTCGGAAGGTTCTGCTTTTCTAAGAATTTGTCCATTTCTTCCAGGGTGTCTATTTTATTGGCATCTAGATGCTTGTAGTAATCCCTCATAATCCTTTGTACTACTGCAGTGTCCGTTGTTCCTTCTCCTTTTTCATTTCTAATTCTACTGATTTGAGTCTTCTCCCTTTTTTCCTGAAGAGTCTTGCTAATCATTTATCAATTTTGTTTATCTTCTCAAACAGCCAGCTTTTAGTTTTATTGATCTTTGCTATTGTTTCCTTCATTTCTTTTTCATTTATTTCTGGTCTGTTCTTTATGATTTCTTTCCTTCCGCTAACCTTGGTGGGGGAGGGGGGCTGTTTGTTCTTCTTTCTCTAATTGCTTTAGGTGTGAGGTTAGGTTGTTTATTTGAGATGTTTCTTATTTCTTGAGGTGGGATTGTATTGCTATAAACTTCCCTCTTAGAACTGCTTTTGCTGCATCCCATAGGTTTTGGGTGGTCGTGTTTTCATTTTCATTTGTTTCTAGGTATTTTTTTATTCCCTTTTTGATTTCTTCAGTGATCTCTTGGTTATTCAGTAGTGTATTGTGTAGCCTCCATGTGTTTGTAGTTTTTACAGTTATTTTCCTGTAATTGATATCTAGTCTCATAGCGTTGTGGTTGGAAAAGATACTTGATACGATTTCAGTTTTCTTAAATTTACCAAAGCTTGATTTGTGACACAAGATATGATCTATCCTGCAGAATGTTCCATGAGCACTTGAGAAGAAAGTGTATTTTGTTGTTTTTGGATGGAATGTCCTATAAATATCAATTAAGTCCATCTTGTTTAATGTATTATTTAAAGCTTGTGTTTCCTTATTTATTTTCAGTTTGGATGATCTGTCCATTGGTGAAAGTGTGGTGTTAAAGTCCCCTAGTATGACTGTGTTACTGTCCATTTCCCCTTTTATGGTTGTTAGCATTTGTCTTATGCTTTGAGGTGCTTCTATGTTGGGTGCATAAGTATTTACAATTGTTCTATCTTCTTCTTGGACTGATCCCTTGATCATTATGTAGTGTCCTTCTTTGTCTCTTGTAATAGACTTTATTTTAAAGTGTATTTTGTTTGATATGAGAATTGTTACTCCAGCTTTCTTTTGATTTCCTTTTGCTTGGAATATCATTTTTATCCCCTCACTTTCAGTCTGTATGTGTCCCTAGGTCTGAAGTGGGTCTCTGTAGGCAGCATATATATGGATCTTATTTTTGTATCCATTCAGCCAGTCTATGTCTTTTGGTTAGAGCATTTAATCCATTTACATTTAAGGTAGTTATTGGTATGTATGTTCCTATTACTATTTTCTTAATTTTCTTGGGTTTGTTATTGTAGGTCTTTCCTTCGCTTGTGTTTCCTGCCTAGAGAAGTTCCTTTAGCATTTGTTTTAAAGCTGGCTTGGTGACGCTGAATTCTCTTAGCTTTTGCTTGTCTGTAAAAGTTTTAATTTCTCCATTGAATCTGAATGAGGTCCTTGCTGGGTCGAGTAATCTTAGTTGTAGGTTCTTCTCTTTCTTCACTTTAAATATGTCCTGGGACTCCCTTCTGGCTTGCAGAGTTTTCTGCTGAGAGATCAGCTGTTAACTCTATGGGGATTCCCTTGTAAATTATTTGTTGTTTTTCCCTTGCTGCTTTTAATATGTTTTCTTTGTATTTAATTTTTGATAGTTTTCCTGCCTAGAGAAGTTCCTTTAGCATTTGTTTTAAAGCTGGCTTGGTGACGCTGAATTCTCTTAGCTTTTGCTTGTCTGTAAAAGTTTTAATTTCTCCATTGAATCTGAATGAGGTCCTTGCTGGGTCGAGTAATCTTAGTTGTAGGTTCTTCTCTTTCTTCACTTTAAATATGTCCTGGGACTCCCTTCTGGCTTGCAGAGTTTTCTGCTGAAAGATCAGCTGTTAACTCTATGGGGATTCCCTTGTATATTATTTGTTGTTTTTCCCTTGCTGCTTTTAATATGTTTTCTTTGTATTTAATTTTTGATAGTTTGATTAATATGTGTCTGGGTGTGTTTCTCTTTGGATTTATCCTGTATGGGACTCTCTGTGCTTCCTGGACTTGATTGACTATTTCCTTTCCCATGTTAGGGAAGTTTTCAACTATAATCTCCTCCAATATTTTCTCAGTCCAGTCCCTTTCTTTTTCTCTTCTTCTGGGAACCCTATAATTCGATTGTTGGTGCATTTAATGTTGTCCCAGAGGTCTCTGAGACTGTCCTCAATTATTTTCATTCTTTTTTCTTTATTCTGCTCTGCGATAGTTATTTCCACTATTTTATCTTCCAGGTCACTTATCCATTCTTCTGCCTTAGTTATTCTGCTATTGATTCCTTCTAGATAATTTTTTATTTCATTTCCTGTGTTGTTCATGATTGTTTGTTTGCTCTTTGGTTCTTCTTGGTCCTTGTTGAATGTTTCTTGTATTTTCTCCATTATTTCCAAAATTTTGGATCATCACTATCATTACTCTGAATTTTTTTCAGGTAGATTCCCTATTCCTCTTCATTTGTTAGGTCTGGTGGGTTTTTACCTTGCTCCTTCATCTGCTGTGTATTTCTCTGTCTTCTGTTTTGCTTAACTTACTGTGTTTGGGCTCTCCTTTTTGCAGGCTGCAAGTTCGTAGTTCCCGTTGTTTCTGGTGTCTGCCTCCAGGGGATAAGGTTGGTTCAGTGGGTTTGGTAGGCTTCCTGGTGGAGGGCACTGGTGCCTGTGTCTGGTGGATGAGGCTGGATCTTGTCTTTCTGGTGGGCAGGACTGCATCCGGTGGTGTGTTTTGGGGTGTCTGTGACCTTATTATGATTTTAGGCCGCCTCTCTGCTAATGTGTGGGGTTGTGTTCCTCTCTTGATATTTGTTTGGCATAGGGTGTCCCACACTGTAGCTTTCTGGTCATTGAGTGGAGCTGGGTCTTAGCGTTGAGATGGAGATCTCTGGGAGAGCTTTTGCCATTTGATATTATGTGGAGCCTGGAGGTCTCTGGTGGACCAAAGTCCTCAACTGAGCTCTCCCACCTCAGAGGCACAGGCCTGACACCTGGCTGGAGCACCAAGACCCTGTCAACCACACGACTCAGAAGAAAGGGGGGAAAAAAAGAAAGAAAGAAAAAATAATAAAATAAAGTTATTAAAAATGAAAAAGTTAAAAAGTAATTTAAAAAGAAAGAAAGAAAGAAGAGAGCAACCGAAGCAAAAAACAAATCCACCAATGATAACAAGCACTAAAAACTATACTAAAAGAAAAAAAAAGGACAGACAGAACCCTAGGGCAAATGGTAAAAGCAAAGCTGTACAGCAAAATCACACAAATTCCACCGCCTCAATTTTGGGATGATTCGTTTTCTATTCATGTATTCCAGAGATGCATGGTACCTCAAGTTGATTGTGGGAATTTAACCCTCTGCTCCTAAGGCTGCTGGGAGAGATTTCCCTTTCTCTTCTTTGTTCACACAGCTCCTGGGGTTCAGCTTTGGATTTGGCCCAGTCTCTGCATGTAGGTCACCTGAGGGCGTCTTTTTTTTTGCTCAGACAGGACAGGGTTAAAGTGGCAGCTGATTAGGGGGTCTTTCTCCCTCAGATCAGTGGGAGGGAGGGGTAAGGAATGTGGGGCGAGCCTGCGGCTGCAGATACCAGCATGACGTTGCACCAGCCTGAGGCGCCTTGTGTTCTCCCGGGGAAGTTGTCCCTGGATCATGGGACCCTGGCAGTGGCAGGCTGCACACGCTCCTGGCAGGGGAGGTGTGGATAGTGACCTGTGCTTGAACACAGAGTTGATGGTGGCTGCAGCAGCAGCCTTAGCATCTCATGCCCATCTCTGGTGTCTGAGCTGATAGCCGCGGATCATGCCAATCTCTGGAGCTGTTTTAGGCACTGCTCTGAATCCCCTCTCCTCGCACACCCTGAAACAATGGTCTCTTGCCAATTAGGCAGTTCCAGACTTTTTCCTGGACTCCCTGCAGGCTAGCTGTGTCGCTTAGCCCCCTTTAGGCTGTGTTCAAGCTGCCAACCCCAGTCCTCTCCCTGGGGTCTGACTTTCGAACCCTGAGCCTCAGCTCCCAGCCCCCACCCACCCCAGCGGTTGAGGAGAGAAGCCTCTCATGCTGGTGAGCGCTGGTTGGCATGTCTCCTCTGTGCGGGAATCTCTCTGCTTTGCCCTCTGCACTCCTATTGCTGCGGGGTCCTCTGTGGCTCCGAAACTCCCCCCTCTCCCCCATCTCCGCCAGTGAAGGCACTTCCTAGTGTGTGGAAACTTTTCCTCCTTCACAGCTCCCTCACAGAGTTGCTGGTCCCATCCCTATTCTTTTGTGTCTGGTTTTTCTTTTTCTTTTGCCCTACCCAGGTACGTGGGGAGTTTCTTGCCTTTTGGGAAGTCTGAAGTCTTCTGCCAGTGTTCAGTAGGTGTTCTGTAGGAGTTGTTCCACATGTAGATATATTTCTGATGCATTTGTGGGGAGGAAGGTGATCTCCACGTCTTACTCCTCGGCCATCTTACCAACATCTCTCCCGCCGTTAGTAATTTGATAGGGATTGTGTTGAATCTGTAGACTGTTTTGGGTAGTATAGTCATTTTCACAATATTGATTCTTCCAATTCAAGACAGGAATTCCATATGTTTTTATCATCTTTGATTTCTTTCATCAGTGTCTTATAGTTTTCTGCATACAGGTTTTTTCCTCCTTAGGTAGGTTTATTTCTAGGTATTTTATCCTTTTTGTTTCAATGGTAAATGGAAGTGTTTCCTTAATTTCTCTTTCTGAGTTTTCATTGTTATTATAGGAACGCAAGAGATTTCTGTGCATTAATTTTGTATCCTGCTACTTTACCAAATTCATTGATTAGCTCTAGTAGTTTTCTGGTGACATCTTTAGGATTTTCTATGTATAGGATCATGTCATCTTCAAACAGTGACAGTGTTACTTCTTTTCCAGTTTGGATTCCTTTTATTTCTTTTTCTTCTCTGATTGCCATGGCTTAAACTTCCAAAACTATGTTGAATAATAGTAGTGAATTGGGCACCCTTGTCTTGTTCCTGGTCTTAGAGGAAATGCTTTCAGTTTTTCACCATTGAGAAATCATTCTCAGTTGGCTGTGGGTTTGTCATATATGGCTTTTATTATGTTGAGGTAGATTCCCTCTATGCCCACTTTCTGGAGAGTTTTTATCATAAATCGATGTTGAATTTTGTCGAAAGCTTTCTCTGCATCTATTGAGATTATCACATGGTTTTTATCCTTCAATTTGTTAATATAGTGTATCACATTGACTGATTTGTGTATATTGAAGAATCCTTGCATTCCTGGGATAAACACTCTTGATCATGGTGTATGATCCTTTTAATGTTCTGTTCGATTCTGTTTGCTAGTATTTTGTTGAGGATTTTTGCATCTGTGTTCATCAGTGATATTGGCCTGTAATTTTCTTTTTTTGTGACATCTTTGTCTGGTATTGGTATCAGGGTGATGGTGGCCTTGTAGAATGATTTCGGGAGTGTTCCTCCCTCTGCTATATTTTGGAAGAGTTTGCAAAGGACAGGCACTAGCTCTTCTCTAAATGTTTGATAGAATTCTCCTGTGAAACCATCTGGCCCTGGCCTTTTGTTTGTTGGAAGATTTTTAATCACAATTTCAACTTCAGTGTTTGTGAGTGGTCTGTTCATATTTTCTGTTTCTTCCTGGTTTAGTCGTGGAAGGTTGTACTTTTCTAAGAATTTGTCCATTTCTTCCAGGTTGTCCATTTTATTGGCATGTAGTTGCTTGTAGTAGTCTCACATGATCCTTTGTATTTCTGCAGTGTCTTTCCTTTTTTGCTTCTAATTCTGTTGATATGAGTCTTCTCCCTTTTTTTCTTGATGAGTCTGGCTAATGGTTTATCA
>NC_041224.1:85135924-85140502 GCF_002837175.3 Physeter macrocephalus
CAGTGATCTATTGGTTGTTTAGTAGCATATTGTTTAGCCTCCATGTGTTTGTATTTTTTGCCTTTTTTTCCCTGTAATTGATATCTAGTCTCATAGCATTGTTGTCAGAAATGATGCTTGATATCATTTCAATTTTCTTAAATTTATTGAGGCTTGATTTGACCAAAGATGTGATCTATCCTGGAGAATGTTCCATGTGCACTTGGGAAGAGATTGTATTTTGTTGTTTTTGAATGGAATGTCCTATAAATATCAATTAAATCCATCTGGTCTAATGTGTCATTTAAAGTTTGTGTTTCCTTATTTATTTTCTCTTTGGATGATCTGTCCATTGGTATAAGAGGGGTGTTAAATTCCTCTACTATTATTGAAAAGCTTTTGTCTGAGTCCTTGGTCTTGATGATATTGCCCATGGATTTGGAAGTACTTCAAACCCAGCTCCCCTTTGCATAGTTTCTGCTTACGAAAAGTCGGGTGGGTGGGGTCCTCCCAGCCTTGACTGCAGTGCTGTGCTCCTGGTTCGCTGGCTCAGGCAGTAGCCACCCCTCTGTCACACTCTCTACTGAGTTTTACTAACCAAAGCAGTCTGAGGTCTGGGTTTCCATTTCTTTAGTAAAACCTTCCCACGATTGATGATGATTCCTACAAGATGTCTTTGACAGCATCTGGATACAGTTGAGGGGAGGGGTACTTTTTCTTTTCTTTTTTTCCCAGGATAAGATGGACAATTTCCATGCTGGGCACAGGATCTGGTTCAAACTTTGCACCATATGTCCACGGTTTTTCTTTTCTTTCACTGTGTAGGAGCCATCTCAGTTTCCATTTCTGTTTTCTCCTCTGTCTCTGAAAAATAGTGATTAGTAAGATCCATTTGTCATCCATTTTCCTTGGTAATTGGCTGTGTGTGTGTGTGTGTGTGTGTGTGTGTGTGTGTGTGTGTGTGTGTGTCTTCTTTTACCCATCCTCCTATTCCCTCTCCAGCCAGGCAGGAGGCTGGGATGGTACCAGATGGCATTCTGGGTGCCTCTGATCTGCAGGCAATGTGTTCTATCCCTTTTAAAGGTCCTCCTGCTTTATCCGCCTGTTATTTAAATAACTCCTTTTTCCTCCACTTTCTGTTTCTGCTGCTACAACTCCACATCCCATGGCCAATTCTAGAGAGGATCTAGGGTTAAATTCTAGGGCTACCTACTTCTTTTTTTCTGGAAACTGTCTTATTTATAGATGGTTTCTTCTTGTGTATAGAAAGTCTCAATGAATCCACTAAAAAACTATCAGAACTAATAAACAGGTTCTGCAATGTGATCATGGTAAAAGATCAGTATTCAAAAATCAATTGTATTTCTGTAAACTAGCAATGAATGGGAAAGATCGCTGAGCCCAGTGCTCCAGGTTCTGCTGGGTGGCTGGTGTAATTGCCAGATGTTGGGGTCAGACAGAGTTGAGGCGAAGTTCCAGCTCTGCTGCTTTCTAATGTTACTTCAGGTGGGTTAATTTACCTTGAATAGTCCCTTCATTGATAAAATGGGAATTGTTGTGGGAAATAAGTTAGCTAATGTTACTTCTCATAGCAAGTTGCCAAGAAATCCTGTTATCTCCAAATTCAAAATATATCCATGCTCTTCTTGAGAAGATCCCTCTAGTTGTACCCTGAAGAACAGTTTGAAGGGACCTAGAGTGAATACGGATGCATCAGTTTTGGGGCTATAGCAGTAGTTAGGTGACTGCTGACATTTAGGTGATTTTTATTCATTTAGATTTTCTTTAATTTTTTAAAATCAGAATTTTCTAGCTTTCAGTGTAAAAGGCTTGAGTTTCTTTTATTAAATTTATTACCAGGAATTTTATTCTTTTGCTGCCATTATAAGTGAGATTGCCATTTTAAATCTCATTTTTGAACTATTCATTGCTAGTTTACAGAAATACAATTGATTTTTGAATATTGATTGCAAAACTTATTAGTTATGATAGTTCTTTAATGGACCCATTTACTTTCTATATACAAGACCAAACCATCTATAAATAAGATAGTTTTATTCCCTCTTTTCCAATCTGCATGCCTTTCCTTCCTTCCTTCTTTTTTTCCTTCCTTCCTTCCTTCCTTCCTTCCTTCCTTCCTTCCTTCCTTCCTTCCTTCCTTCCTTCCTTCCTTCTTTCCTTCATTCCTTCCTTCATTCCTTCCTTTGTTCCCTCCTTCCTAAATGCCCTGGTTAGAACCTCTAGTAAAATGTTGAACAGAGGTGGTGAAAATGGATATCCTTATTTTGTTCCTGTTCGTAGAAGGAAAGCATTCAGTCATCTTTCTCCATTAAGTATCATGTTAACTATTGGTTTTAAGTAGATCCCTTTATCAGGTGGAGGAAGTTATCTTCTATCCCTAGTGTGTTGAGTATTTTTATCATGAAAGTGTAATGGATTTTATCAAACACTTTTTCTGTGTCTATTAAAATGATAATATGGTTTTTATCCTTTATTTTATTATTATGGTGGGTTATTACATTGGTTGATTTTCAGATGTTCAACCAACCCTGCATTCCTGGGGGAAATCCCACTTGACCATTGTCTATAACATTTTTTATACATTGCTGTATTTGGTTTGCTCCACAAAGCTCTCTACTGCTTTCTACTCTGGTCTGTCTCTGGTTTCTACTCTTGCTTCCTTAGAGTCCTTTTCTCTTTTGAAAAATAGAGCAGTCAGAGAAATCTTCTTAAAACATGTTTGATCATTGCTCAAAATCCTGTAGTGAATCCCTCACTTGGAGTGAAGGGAAAGCCTTTAGAGTGCTTACCAGGCCCTACATGAATAGTTCCCTGTTACTCCTCACCCCAGCTCCTGCTCCTCTTCTCTCATCTGTTTTGGCTCCAGCAGCCCTGGCCAACTTGCTCTTCCTTGAACAGGTCAGGCCTATTGTCATTTTAGAGGGTCTGAACATGCTTCCTTCTGATATTCATATAGCAACTTTCTTCCCTCCTTCATGCCTTTGCTTAGAGTTTCCCTTCTCCATGAAGCCTACTGTAGCCAAACTTGCAACCCAGCCCTGTGCATCTTATCTCTTTACCTTGTTCTTACTTTTCTTTTTTTTTCCCTCATAGCACTGACCACATTTTAGAATGCTAATTTAATGTATTCCTCAAAAATACTAATTACCTATTAACTATTTCTTTTACCCTAACCCTTTTGAGTGCAAGAATCTTTGGTTTATCAGTTTATCCCAGCACATAGTAAGTACTCAGTAAATATTTGTTGAATGAATGGACAGTGTATATAAAGCTCCTAGACCAGGGCCTGATATTTGGGAAAAGGTTCAACAAATATTCGATGGTGTTCTGTATTCAAATACTGTTAAATGGTGGGGGTAGAATAAGGCAAAGCAAAATGTTTTCTGTTTTCTGGAGTTTGCAGACTGGAAGAGGAGACAGACATTAATAAAATAATCATGAAATGAGTGAAGAATTACAAACTGAATTGAGCAATTAAAAAGGGTGGGTTGTGAAGGATGAACACACCAACTAGAGGGCCTAGACTGAGGCTAGGGGTCACAGAAGTCTTTCCTAAGGAAGTGACACCTGAGTTAGGATGTGAAGGAGGAGGGGAAGGTCTAGAGCATTTTAGACTGTGTCATTAGCAAGGACAAAGGACAAGTTATGGGAACATTTTCCAAAGCTTGGAAAAAGGCCAGAGGGGCAGAACCACAGAGAGTAAGAGGGTGGTATGAAGCTAGGCTGGAGCAGGTGACAGGAGCCAGACTTTGTAGGTCTCCTAGACCATGTTTTAGGATTTGGATTTTTATCCAAGAGTGAAAGTGGGCATGGGATTGGCAACGTGAGGGTGCCTTAATCAGATGTTCTTGGGAAGATCACTCTAGTTGCAGCTGAAAGAACAGTTTGAAGGGGTCCTAGAGTTGATATGAATAGATTCATTCTTGAGTTTCACAGTAGTTAGGTGAGAGATATTTGGGTGATTTTTAATTTATTCCATTAACTTATGCTCAACTATATTTTCTTTTTCTTTTAAATGTTTGAATTTTATTTAATTTAATTTTTTATACAGCAGGTTCTTATTAGTCATCAATTTTATACAAATCAGTGTATACATGTCAATCCCAATCTCCCAGTTCATCCCAGCACCCCCACCACCACCCTTCTGCTTTCCCTGCTTAGTGTCCATACGTCTGTTCTCTACATCTGTGTCTCAATTTCTGCCCTGCAAACCGGTTCATCTGTACCATTTTTCTGCGTTCCACATGTATGCTTTAATATACGATATTTGTTTTTCTCTTTCTGACTTACTACACTGTGTATGACAGTCTCTAGATCCATCCACGTCTCAACAAATGACTCAATTTCGTTCCTTTTTATGGCTGAGCATTATTCCATTGTATATATGTACCACATCTTCTTTATCCATTCGTCTGTTGAAGGGCATTTAGGTTGCTTCCATGACCTGGCTATTGTAAATAGTGCTGCAATGAACATTGGGGTGCATGTGTATTTTGGAATTATGGTTTTCTCTGGGTATATGCCCAGTAGTGGGATTGCTGGATCATATGGTAATTCTATTTTTAGTTTTTAAAGGAA
>NC_041224.1:85141149-85141857 GCF_002837175.3 Physeter macrocephalus
GCTTTCTATCTTGTTCCATTGATCTATGTTTCTGTTTTTGTGCCAGTACCATATTGTCTTGATTACTGTAGCTTTGTAGTGTAGTCTGAAGTCAGGGAATCTGATTCCTCCAGCTGCGGTTTTTTTCCCTCAAGACTGCTTTGGCTATTCGGGGTCTTTTGTGTCTCCATACAAATTTTAAGATTTTTTGTTCTAGTTCTCTAAAAAATGCCATTGGTAATTTGACAAGGATTGCATTGAATCTGTAGATTGCTTTCAGTAGTATGGTCATTTCACAGTATTGATTATTCAAATCCAAGAACATGATATATCTCTCCATCTGTTGGTATCATCTTTAATTTTTTTCATCAATGTCTAATACTTTTCTGCATACAGGTCTTTTGTCTCCTAGTAGGTTTGTTCCTAGGTATTTTATTCTTTTTGTTGCAATGGTAAATGGGAGTGTTTCCTTAATTTCTCTTTCAGATTTTTCATCATTCGTGTATAGGAATGCAAGAGATTTCTGTGCATTAATTTTGTATCCTGCTACTTTACCAAATTCATTGATCAGCTCTATTAGTTTTCTGGTGGCATCTTTAGGATTCTCTATGTATAGTATCATGTCATCTGAAAACAGTGACAGCTTTACTTTTTCTTTTCTGATTTGGATTCCTTTTATTTCTTTTTCTTCTCTGATTGCTGTGGCTAAAACTTCCAAAACTATGTTGA
>NC_041224.1:85142059-85143918 GCF_002837175.3 Physeter macrocephalus
GCCATGGCCGCTGAGCCTGCGCGTCCGGAGCCTGCGCTCCGCGACGGGAGAGGCCACAACAGAGGGAGGCCCGC
Source organism: Physeter macrocephalus (assembly GCF_002837175.3). Lineage (NCBI taxonomy): Eukaryota > Metazoa > Chordata > Mammalia > Artiodactyla > Physeteridae > Physeter > Physeter macrocephalus. The sequence continues at coordinate 85,142,134 of NC_041224.1, forward strand.
ATACCACAAAAAAAAAAAAAAAAAAAAAAAGTAAGGGAAGAGTTTGGGGACTTAGGTCATTGGTTATCCTGTGAGTTCACACTTAACCCTCACGCTTTTGATACATTCTAAATAGTCTCTTGCTGCTAAATTTGCATAACACATGGCAAGATTTTATAAAGAGATTGACTGAAGATCAAGAGAAGTTAAAATAAATGAATTTGTCTTCTTTTGTTTCTTTAATATTTAAATATGCCCTTTATTGGTTTGAGGAAGTTCTCTTTTAGTCCTGGCTTGCTGAGAGTTTTTATTAGGAATGGATGTTGGATTTTATCGAATGTTTTTATGCATTTATTGAGAAGATCATATGATTTTTCTTTTTTAGGCTGTTAATATGGTGAATTACATTGATTTTCAAATGTTAAACCAACTTTGCATCTCTGGGATAAATCCCACTTGATCATGGTGTGTGATCCTTTTAATGTGTTGTTGGATTCTGTTTGCTAGTATTTTGTTGAGGATTTTTCCATGTATATTCATCAGTGATATTGGTCTGTAATTTTCTTTTTTTGTTGTATCTTTGTGTTTTGGTATCAGGGTGATGGTGGCCTCATAGAATGAGGTTGGGAGTGTTCCTTCCTCTGCAGTTTTTTGGAAGAGTTTGAGAAGGATGGGTGTTAGCTCTTCTCTAAATGTTTGATAGAATTCACCTGTGAAGCCATCTGGTCCTGGACTTTTATTTGTTGGAAAATTTTTAATCACAATTTCAATTTCATTACTTGTGATTGGTCTGTTCATATTTTGTGTTTCTTCCTAGTTCAGTCTTGAAAGGCTTTACCTCTCTAAGAATTTGTCCATTTCTTCCAGGTTGTCCATTTTATTGGCATAGTGTTTCTTGTAGTAGTCTCTTAGGATGCTTTGTATTTCTGCAGTGTCTGTTGTAACTTCTCCTTTTCATTTCTAATTTTATTGATTTGAGTCTTCTCCTTCTTTTTCTCGATGAGTCTGCCTAATTGTTTACCAATTTTGTTTATCTTCTCAAAGAACCAGCTTTTAGTTTTATTGATCTTTGCTATTGTTTTCTTTGTTTCTATTTCATTTATTTCTGCTCTGATCTTTACAATTTCTTTCCTTCTATTGTTTACTTGAGATTTTTCTTGTTTCTTGAGGTAGGCTTGTATAGCTATAAACTTCCCTCTTAGAACTGCTTTTGCTGCATCCCATCGGTTTTGGATCGTCGTGTTTTCATTGTCATTTGTCTCTAGGTATTTTTTTATTTCCTCTTTGATTTCTTCAGTGATCTCTTGGTTATTTAGTAATGTATTGTTTAGCCTCCATGTGTTTGTGTTTTTTACTTTTTTTCCCCCTGTAATTCGTTACTAATCTCATATCGTTTTGGTCAGAAAAGATGCTTGACATGATTTCAATTTTCTTAAATTTACTGAGGTTTGATTCATGACCCAAGACGTGATCTATCCTAGAGAATGTTCTGTGTGCACTTGAGAAGAAAGTGTAGTCTACTGTTTTTGGATGGAATGTCCTATACATATCAATTAAATCTATCTTGTCTATTGTGTCATTTAAAGCTTGTGTTTCCTTATTAATTTTCTGTTTGGATGATCTGTCCATTGGTGTAAGTGAGGTCTTAAAGTCCTCCACTATTATTGTGTTACTGTCAATTTCCTCTGTTATAGCTGTTAGCAGTTGCCTTATGTATTGAGGTGTTCCTATGTTGGGTGCATATATATTTATAATTGTTATATCTTCTTCTTGGATTGATCACTTGATCATTATGTAGTGTCCTTC
>NC_041224.1:85143957-85144331 GCF_002837175.3 Physeter macrocephalus
TTCTTCCCTTTCATCACTTTAAGTATATCATGCCACTCCCTTCTGGCTTGTAGAGTTTCTGCTGAGAAATCAACTGTTAATCTTATGGGAGTTCTCTTGTATGTTATTTGTTTTTTTTCCCTTGCTGCTTTCAATAATTTGTCTTTGTATTTAATTTTGCCAATTTGATTACTATGTGTCTCAGCATGTTTCTCCTTGGGTTTATCCTGTATGGGGCTCTCTGCGCTTCCTGGACTTGGGTGGCTATTTCCTTTCCAATGTTAGGGAATTTTTTGACTCTAATCTCTTCACATATTTTCTTGGGTCCTTTCTCTCTCTCTTCTCCTTCTGGGACCCCTATAATGCGAATGTTGTTGCATTAACAGGCAGGGGTC
>NC_041224.1:85144463-85149289 GCF_002837175.3 Physeter macrocephalus
TGTTTGTTCTTTAATTCTTCTAGGTCTTTGTTAAACATGTCTTGCATCTTCTCAATCTTTGCTTCCATTGTTTTTCCAAGGTCCTGGATCATCTTCACCATCATGATTCTGAATTCTTTTTCTGGAAGGTTGCCTATCTCCACTTCATTTAGTTGTTTTTCTGGGGTTTTATCTTGTTCCTTCATCTGATACATAGCCCTCTGCCTTTTCATCTTGTCTGTCTTTAAGTGAATGTGTTTTTCTGTTCCACAGCCTGCAGGATTGTAGTTCTTCTTGCTTCTCTCCCATCTTTGACTAATGTGACACTTACCATGTATTTTCTGGTATATAATGTCACTGTTTGGATTCATGTTTATTTATTGTGTTATCTTACTATTAGCTACCTTCTAGAGGGTTGAGATCTGGAAGTCACCTTGAATCTTTCTTGCAACATCAAAGAGTAACTGAGCCAGATTGACACTGTCCTCTTAACCAGTTATTCTCAAAAGTTAATGTGTGTATGAATTATCTGCTAGAATAAAGTACTGATTCAGCAGGCCAGAGATGGGGCTTGAGAGACTGCATTTCTATTTGGCTCTCAGGAAATATGAAGCTGCAGGTGGGAGACCCATGCTTTGAGTAGCAAGACTCTAAACTTCCCTTTAACCCCTCTCTCTTCCTTCTTCCTCTATGTCACTCTTTTGGCTGGTGACCCTATTACCTCAGATCCTCCTAACTGACCTGTCTGCAGCCTGTTCTTTCCCCCAACCAGTGTATCCCTCATAAAACTATTATCTAACAGAGCCCTACCTCCATGGTGAACTCGCCCAAAAATATGTGCCTTGCAAATCGGAAATGCAGAGTTGCCCTAAGACCTGACCTGTGATCTAAGGACCTGGCTAGGTATTTTGCTTGGGACATCCCCTTCTTTCTTTTCCTGCCTCTGTGGTTTCCTTCTTCTCTGCTAACCTCCTCTGATGAACTCAATATGGCTACTCTGCTTTTCCCCAAAGTACTGATTTTCATTTTGTCCCAACCCAAGCCAGGCCCTCTGCACTGTGGCTCACAGATTTTCCACACTGGCTTGGGCTGCCAGTAACATCTTCAAAGTGCCCTTTCTTAAATCCACTGTTGCCCCACTGTTAGGGAACCGTTGGCCGAAACTGCCCGCCTTAGCCAGGCATGATGGTAACCACTTGCATGAATTGTCTTGCAGCAAGAGACAACTTTGTCTCCTTGGACATTCATTTCCAAGTGTTAGGCAAGAAGGGGTCCCCTTCTCGGGCCTTGGAAGAGGTCCTCCTTCCTGCAACAGCTCTATGTCGTATTACAAAAGAGGGTAGCTGAGGAAGCTGAAAGTTGATTAGAGGAAATCATGGTTGGGAAGGAGAAATGATGTAGTCTATTGGTGAAAACTAGCCTTGCCTTCTTTACGACTGTCCGGCAGTTGTTTGGATCTCACAGACCTGGAGGTCATCCCAGACACCGGTTTGCACCAGTGAGTTTCAGGCCACTGCTTTGCAGGATTCCTTAGTGGGTTATGGGAAGCAGTAAGGTTTCAAGTACCTACTTTCTGTTTTAGTTTATTTGTATTCATTCCTTTGTTATTATTATTATTATTATTTTTTTACTGTCAGCTCTATTGCTCAATAGTAAATAATATGTTGCAAAGAGAATTGTCCCTTATCAACTGGGCAGAGACCAGGGCAAAGAAAGTACTGAGAGAGATTTTGGAGAACAGTGGATGTGGAGGAAGCAAAGATGGGAAGTGAGATTCCTGGGTTTGGGGCCCCAGTTCTGCTCACATGTCTATGTAATCTTGGAAAGGTGATCTAGCCTCTTTGGCCTGTTCCCCCAGTTCTCAGAAGGGTGCTGGGGACATATCACTGTTTAACAGGCCTTAAGGATAAGTTAGTAAGGCTGTACAGAATACTTCTATTCTTTAATTAAATAAAGTACACATTCTCCCTCCCACAGTGTCCTCAGTGCCATGAAGTTTTCCTCTGCCCTGTAAGTGGGTCTTTGTGTGACCTTCCCAGGCTCAGGGAGTAGATGGAAGGGTCACTAAGACCTGAGCCAAATGTATTTTCATTCTATATGCCTCCCCTCACTGCAAAGGCTGTCAAATTCCTTCATGGAAGAAAAGAATGAATTTGGAAGGAAAATGCAATGTAACCATTTTTTACCCTAAGGAACCAGCTTTGCTTTCCAATGTGTGAATGTTTTCTAGTGTGTTCCCAGGGCCGTGAGTGTTTCAAGAAGTTTGCAGTGCACTGCTGTACTCACTCAACCTCCAAGTCTCACCCCCTCCCAACCCATTCTCCAAAGTCCCCAGGGTTTCCAGGTATAAATCAAGGGACTGCAAGAGCTCTGGCTGGAAGGAGCACAGCGTGAGGAAGTTGGTGGAAGGTGGGAGGCAAGAGGGGGAGGGGAAGAGACTTTCAGCAGAGGAAGGGACTCTTGAGACCCATTTTCAAGACAGACACTTCACTCAGTGTGATTTCTACATTTGTGCCCCTTTAATGGTCAGCAGAAGAATAAATGGAATGCCTGCTACCTGGTTAATAATGGAGTAGTTAGGTGGCAGCAATGAGCCGGCCAGCTATGGGATCCATGGGCTGACAAAAAGACCATTGAACATTGACTTTTCCACTTTTCTTTCTCTTTCCCCAGGGCAGCCACTGAAGTTCTGGCAGCATTGCTGAAATCCAGTAAGTGCCTCTTTTGGAACGTGGTTATTTCTTTCCCCTCTGAGTTCAGTGAAAGATGCTCTTCTGTCTCCATGGCTCATTTTCAACCTGGAAGGCAATAGAGCCATTCCTGGATCTTTGGGGTGAGGTGGAGGATATTACGGCTGTTCTAACTCGGGGCTGCAAAGAGAGAGTTAATCTCTCTCTCTGTGGAGGTGCCATTCATAATGCTGCCAAGACAATTGACTCTAACTGGAGTATGTTGTCGACTGCAGACCCGAGGAACTCTCCAGCTCCTAATTGGACCAGCAGCTTTTAAGGACTGTTGGAATAAATTGCAGGTTCCAGTGGGATTGTCCTATGGAAGAAAAATTTATGAAAGTAGGTGGGAAGCATAATTCTTGCCTTTGATTCACAACGCAGCTAGTGACTATATTCTTGGACGGATGGGGTGTTGGAATCGCTTGGACAGTGTAGATGCTGATAACAAATTTATATTAAAAAATTGGCTCTTTTCTCAGTTACTTGAGTGATTGCAAAAGAATAGCTCTGGGAGTCTGAATAATTTGAGATTTTTTTTTTTTCTGCCTTGTAGCTCTGGTCTAATTACACTGGGAGTCAATTTCATGTGTGCAATATAGTAGAAGGCACCATGCACTTGGGAGTGAAGAAGTTTCAGCTTAATGTTTTTATTTTTTTCCCCTCCTTACCTCTTCATCTATTTTAATTTGGCACCTTGGAAACCAGCTGCTTCAATTGTGATATTTGTTTCTCTATAGGGAGCCTGAGGCATGTGGGTAATAGGTGAACTTTAATAAAACTTACAAATAAATAAAAATCAAAACACCTTCTCCTCCAACCATGTATCTCTGTCAACTCTAAGTGCAGAGAAAGAGTCACATCACATAGTGCTTCCCTTTGTAGACTGAAAAAATAATTGAAGCTTGAATTCATTTGGTTTGTTGGAACTTGATACAGTACACAAATCTATCCACAGCTGCCTGACCTGCAGGGAGAGTGAAGGTGGTTAGAGCAGGTTGGGAGAGTGAAGAGTGAGGGGTTAGGAAGCCCTCGAGATAGGAGCGGGGGAGAAAGTGTTACCTGCGGGTTATGGGGAGAGAACGGTTCATTCTCCATACTGAACTTGACTCAGGTTTGGCATCTGGGTTTTCATTATTTACCTGCTCACTCTGTCTGCTCACCTGATTATAACACCAGGTGTTTGAGGAAGCAAGGTGAGGAAGTTCTTGGATTGCAGGAAGTAAAGATGCTGAGAACGGCTGGGTAAGCCAGCTGGCGAGTGCTGTGCCTTAGGAAAGTAGCTTTCTCCTGTATCCTCCCTGCCCAGCTTTGGCAGTAGAGGCCTGATATTTCATGGGGACAGAGCCCTGCTAGTGTTATCAAATGCAGGGAGTGGAGGTCCCGCTGCTTGCTGCTTACAAAATCAATTACATACTCACAAATGTTGGTAGAAAGGAAAGATGCCTTTAATCAGAATGCTGGCAATCTGGGGAGATGGTAGATTCAGTCTCCCCACAAAACCACCTCTGAAGATTTGTCCATGATACTTTTAAAGGGAAGGAGGGAAGTAATCTCAGTTAGTCATTGAGAGAGGGGGTCAGAATCATCACCATCCCTCACTGCGTGCAGGCTTGTAGACTTCTGGTGAAGATGTTACCTTGTTCATGCAGTTTGGTCACACAGCCTGTTCGGGAGATTACTGACGGGGAAGCTAGGGAAGAGATCTGGTCATCTGTTAATTACTTATTCTTCATTTCTACTTCTTTGATCTATGGAAAGAACCGATGAGTTAGGCAAGGTATTGTGTGGTTAAAAGATTTGAAAGGTGTACTTGGGCCGGAGATGGTAGAGAATTGGGGTGCCTGATTTAAAAGTTAGTTAAATGGTGCAAACAAACTTATTTACAAAAGTGATATAGAGTCACAGATGTAGAAGACAAACTTATGGTTACCAGCAGCGAAAGGCTTGGGGAGGGATAAATTGGGAGATTGGGATTGACATATACACACTACTATATATAAAATAGATAACTAATAAGGACCTACTGAATAGCACAAGGAACTCAATAATCTGTAATGACCTATATGTGAAAAGAATCTAAAAAAGTGTGGATATATGTATATGTATAACTGATTC
>NC_041224.1:85149307-85167403 GCF_002837175.3 Physeter macrocephalus
ACTTGCATCAGCACAATAAAAAGCCTAAAATAAATATTTGTGTACTAAATGTTTAAGTGAATGAATGATTTATAATATCTACATGTATAAAAAAGGCAATACCGCCCCCTACTACCCTCTACTACTGAATCCAACGACCCATGCATAGAACCAATGATATTAGTTCTAATCTCTGTTTAACTATACAAATAGACTGTCAGGGAAATGATAGCCTGCTATCCTCCACATATAAAACAAGTTTTATTGTCGCATTAGAAGGATGTATAGGGTTATTTGCTAATTCTGCTGAGCTGTCCACATAGACTTTTGTCTGAGTCTCAGGTTCATCCTAACACGAGAGAGCTGGATGAGAACTTCTCTTATGTTCTTTCTACCACTAAATACTCAGCATTCATGTCTATCAGGGTTTCTCAACCTTAACACCCTTGCATTTTGAACTGGATAATTCTTAGTTGTTGAGGCCTGTCCTGTACATTTTGGAATGTTTAGTAGCATCCCTGGCCTTTTCTCACCAGGTGACATTGCCAGTTATAATGACTAAGATTTGTCTCTAGACACTGCTAATTGTCCCCTGGGATGTCAAAATTGCTTCCTTCTGAGAATCACTGTTGCATATTTGACCACACATTAGCTGAAGCTCATTCAGGGTTTCAGATGATCCCTCCCAAATACCTTTATTGGTATTTCATAGAAATGCTCTTCTTGCATAATTGATCTTAAATTCCCCAGCACTGGTGTCATTCCTGTGGGTTCACATGAAGTAAGAATACGATGGCAGAAAGTCTTTATGAACATGCAGAAGTTACTTGGGAGGGAGCAGGTTCTAGAGATCTAGAGGATCTTAGAACAAAGACAGCAGAAAGTTCCATTGCAAGTGCCAACTCCCATGTGTGGGTAGAAGGATACTGAGATCATATTTGAGCTCAGCAGGCAAGAGGGCTGTTTTCTCTTTTTTAAATTTATTTTTATTGAAGTATAGTTGATGTACAGTATTATACAAGTCACAAGTATACAATATAGTGGTTCACAATTTTTAAAGGTTATACTCCATTTATAGTTATTATGAAATATTGGCTATATTCCCTGTGTTGTAAAATATATCTTTGTAGATTATTTTATACCTAAAAGTTTGTACCTCTTAATCTCATACCCCTATACTGCCCCTCCCCACTTCCCTCTCCCTACTGGTAACCACTAGTTTGTTCTCTATATCTGTGAGTCTGCTTCTTTGTTTTTATATTCACTAGTTTGTTGTATTTTTTTTTTTTTCCATATATAAGTGATATCATAAAGTATTTGTGTTACTCTATCTTATTTCACTTAGCATAATGCCCTCCAAGTCCATCCATGTTGTTGCAAATGGCAAAATTTCATTCTTTTTTATGATTGGGTAGCATTCCAGTGGATATATACACATTTTTTCCTTCTGAAATAAACAGGTCAATTATACAATCCTGGCAGTTAGCACAATTGGCTCTGCTTACTTTACCTACTTCCAGCTTTTGGCACAGATGTGTTTCTTTTCTCTTTCTTTTTCTTTAAAAAAAAACCCACTTAGCCAGGAAGCTTTCTAATTTGGGGATTCAAAGCTGAAAGAAACATCAGGAAGTACCTCTCTCTCAGTATCTGGGAATTTGGTACCCAATATGACTGCAGAATTTAGTAAACATATAACTTGGAAAAACGGAATCATTGTCTGCCACAGACATCTCATAGTTTCTTTTCTCTATGTTCACATCTTTGGTAACTCATCCAATTTCATGGCGTTGATTATCATCTATAAACTATTGATTTCCAAATTTATATCTCTAGTTGGGACCTCTTCTTTTAATGCTAAATTTGTATGTCCTACTGCTTCTTGAACATCTCCACGTAGACCTAATAAATATCTCAAATTTAGCATGTTTGAAACCAAATTCCTAACCTTCTCATCCAGTCCGCAAATATCTTCTTTCTGTAGGCTTCCTACAATAAATGTCAACTCCATTATTCAGGTGCTCAGGCCAAAAAAAAAACCTTTATTCTATCCTTAACTCCCTTCCTTACCTCAACCTTATATTCAACCCAATTTCTATTCGTTGTACACCGAAATAAAATCAGAGCATCCTTAAGCACCTCAATCACTGTAACTCTGGGCTCTATCTTCCAATATCTAGCTCACTGCAATAGGCTCCCCTATGATCTCCCTGCTTCCTATTTTGCCCCCTACAATCTATTTTGCCACACGCTTACACTGAAGAATACAAGTCTAATCATATCATTGCTCTGCTCCAAATATTCTAGTGGCTTTCCATCTAATTCAGAACAAGTGACAGGATCCTTATAATAGCCAATAAGCCCTGAGTATTCTGTCTTCCCATTACCTCTCTGACATTATATCCTACCCCTCTTTCACTTTCTCACCCAGCTCCTGTCACACTGGCCTAATGGTTATTCTTCAAACATACAGAATAATCTCATCCTCGGGGCCTTTGAGTTTATCTTTCTCTCTGCAAGGAATGTTCTTTCTCCAGATAGCCTACTCCCTTCCTGATACTTTAGCTCCTTTTTCCAAAGTTTCCAAAAGTTCTTTTCTTTAAACATAGGGTCCAATTATCAGTGTTCAGTCAGTCACATGATATTTTAAAAAATTCACTCCCAGAGTTTAAGAAACTGCCAAGTGGCACTTATTTAAATTGATTGGCTCTTCTGAATTCACATACACACACACAAGTACACACACTCATACACTAAAAGGAAATCAAAGCTAAGACTGGAAAAAACATAATTCATTCTACCTAGTAAATCAGGGTCTCAACAAAATGACTATATGAAAATCATTGTTTGATAAAAGTATCAATTATCTTCCTAAAAGTATTCTTAAAAAAAAAAACAAAACTTCATTGCAACTACCTTTACCAATTGAAGCAGATCTTCCTCAACACAGTTTTTAAGAAATGGCTACATTTCTTATTTAAATTTCATGTTCCTAAAATTTGTATAACACAGTACACTTTAGCATCTAAACCAGAACCACTTAAATATAAGTAATAAATGAATAAGTTTTTATAACTTTGAATTAAAGGGTTGGTTTTTATAAAAGATGTCTTCTGTAGGAGGAAGGGTGTCCCCATCGACTATAAAATTTTATTTTTGCATTTGAGAACTGCTGCGCATTCATTGCCCACCCTATGGCCATAAAACCAGCTGTTCTGCCCTTAGGATCATGCTGAGCATGCTCTACCTTAACCATATTTAGCACTTGGTCTGTGGAAGGCCAAGATCAGTAGATTCAAACTGAGTTCATTTCTACGTAGGTAAGTTCAGGTCAAAGAAAGAATGCAGGAGCTTTTCGCTTGTCTGAGTTCTAGTCTCTGGTTTTAACACCTTGTTATGTATCTGTGAGAATGTAGATAGTGATCTCAGAATGCTGGCAATCTGGGGAGATGGTAGATTCAGTCTCCCCACAAAACCACCTCTGAAGATTTGTCCATGATACTTTTAAAGGGAAGGAGGGAAGTAATCTCAGTTAGTCATTGAGAGAGGGGGTCAGAATCATCACCATCCCTCACTGCGTGCAGGCTTGTAGACTTCTGGTGAAGATGTTACCTTGTTCATGCAGTTTGGTCACACAGCCTGTTCGGGAGATTACTGACGGGGAAGCTAGGGAAGAGATCTGGTCATCTGTTAATTACTTATTCTTCATTTCTACTTCTTTGATCTATGGAAAGAACCGATGAGTTAGGCAAGGTATTGTGTGGTTAAAAGATTTGAAAGGTGTACTTGGGCCGGAGATGGTAGAGAATTGGGGTGCCTGATTTAAAAGTTAGTTAAATGGTGCAAACAAACTTATTTACAAAAGTGATATAGAGTCACAGATGTAGAAGACAAACTTATGGTTACCAGCAGCGAAAGGCTTGGGGAGGGATAAATTGGGAGATTGGGATTGACATATACACACTACTATATATAAAATAGATAACTAATAAGGACCTACTGAATAGCACAAGGAACTCAATAATCTGTAATGACCTATATGGGAAAAGAATCTAAAAAAGTGTGGATATATGTATATGTATAACTGATTCACTTTGCTGTATACCTGAAACTAACACAAAATTGTAAATCAACTATATTCCAATAAAAATGCAAAAAACAAAAGTTAGTTACAATCTAGCTTTGCTAAAGTGACAAGAAAGTGGCTTCCTGCTGAGAGCAGTTGCCTGCAAAGAGCTGTTTACACTAGCTGAGAAAGGCTGACTTATTTTTCTACCCCTACACACACACCCCTGAAGCTCAGAGTTGAGTGTCCTGATACACCATGTGTAAAAATCTGAATGTAGTCACATGATAGTTATTAACTATTTCTGTGTAAAACATGATGCATGGGCCCAGGAGAAACCAATAGCCAGTGCAAATATTGTCTGATTCAGGCTTAGAGCATTAACTGGGTTTCCAACGCACTAGTTGTGCTTAGCAAATGGAGTACACTGCACTAGGGGCTCAGTTTTAGAGTTTCTAACTTCTACTCTCCCTCCAGAGCTCAGCTCAGACCTCATTCCCTCTGAAAACACTTTCCCTGGCTACCAAGACCAGGCTGGATGCCCCTCCTCTATGCTCCCATAGGCTCTCCCAACACAACATTGATTGCGCTGCATTGAATTTGCTGTTGCCAATCTCTCCCAGCAGAATGCAAACTTTTGAGGGCAAGGGTCATCTTTGCTGATGGTTGTATTACTTGCATCAGCACAATAAAAAGCCTAAAATAAATATTTGTGTACTAAATGTTTAAGTGAATGAATGATTTATAATATCTACATGTATAAAAAAGGCAATACCGCCCCCTACTACCCTCTACTACTGAATCCAACGACCCATGCATAGAACCAATGATATTAGTTCTAATCTCTGTTTAACTATACAAATAGACTGTCAGGGAAATGATAGCCTGCTATCCTCCACATATAAAACAAGTTTTATTGTCGCATTAGAAGGATGTATAGGGTTATTTGCTAATTCTGCTGAGCTGTCCACATAGACTTTTGTCTGAGTCTCAGGTTCATCCTAACACGAGAGAGCTGGATGAGAACTTCTCTTATGTTCTTTCTACCACTAAATACTCAGCATTCATGTCTATCAGGGTTTCTCAACCTTAACACCCTTGCATTTTGAACTGGATAATTCTTAGTTGTTGAGGCCTGTCCTGTACATTTTGGAATGTTTAGTAGCATCCCTGGCCTTTTCTCACCAGGTGACATTGCCAGTTATAATGACTAAGATTTGTCTCTAGACACTGCTAATTGTCCCCTGGGATGTCAAAATTGCTTCCTTCTGAGAATCACTGTTGCATATTTGACCACACATTAGCTGAAGCTCATTCAGGGTTTCAGATGATCCCTCCCAAATACCTTTATTGGTATTTCATAGAAATGCTCTTCTTGCATAATTGATCTTAAATTCCCCAGCACTGGTGTCATTCCTGTGGGTTCACATGAAGTAAGAATACGATGGCAGAAAGTCTTTATGAACATGCAGAAGTTACTTGGGAGGGAGCAGGTTCTAGAGATCTAGAGGATCTTAGAACAAAGACAGCAGAAAGTTCCATTGCAAGTGCCAACTCCCATGTGTGGGTAGAAGGATACTGAGATCATATTTGAGCTCAGCAGGCAAGAGGGCTGTTTTCTCTTTTTTAAATTTATTTTTATTGAAGTATAGTTGATGTACAGTATTATACAAGTCACAAGTATACAATATAGTGGTTCACAATTTTTAAACGTTATACTCCATTTATAGTTATTATGAAATATTGGCTATATTCCCTGTGTTGTAAAATATATCTTTGTAGATTATTTTATACCTAAAAGTTTGTACCTCTTAATCTCATACCCCTATACTGCCCCTCCCCACTTCCCTCTCCCTACTGGTAACCACTAGTTTGTTCTCTATATCTGTGAGTCTGCTTCTTTGTTTTTATATTCACTAGTTTGTTGTATTTTTTTTTTTAGATTCCACATATAAGTGATAGCATACAGTATTTGTCTTTCTCTCTCTAACTTATTCATTTAGCATAATGCCCTCCAAGTCCATACAAGTTGCTGCAAATGGCAAATTTTCATTCTTTTTTATGGCTGCATAGTATTCCATTGTATATGTATATACCACATCTTCTTTATCCATTCATTTGTTGACGGACACTCAGGTTGCTTCCATATCTTGGCAATCATAAATAATGCTGCTATGAACATGGGGATGCACGTATCTTTTTGAATTAGTGTTTTGTTTTCTTTTTGGGTATACACCAGGAGTGGAATTACTGGGTCATATGGTAGTTCTATTTTTAGCTTTTTGAGAAACCTCCATACTGTTTTCCACAGTGGCTGCACAAGTTCCCACAAACAATGTAGGAAGGTTCAAGAGTGCTGTGTTTAAATAGCAAAGTCTTTCTTGGATTTGGGGAGGAGCAGTTGCCATCTTTGTTCTACCAGCCTAACCAAAGTATTGTGTGTCATGTAAAGTCTGGGTATGGATGGTACCACTGCACTTAGGCTGGGGTTGCTGTGGGGGAGATGAGTGTCATGGAATTCTCTAGTTGCCTTCAAATGCCTTAATGCATAAGTAAGACTTGACATCGAATGTCTGTCAATTTACATCCCAGATGAGTTTGTGTCCACTGAACCTAAATGCAGGAAGTCAGTTTCTGTCTAAAATTCAAACCCTCAGCATCTGGCACTGATATCTGGGAATATTTATGTGAACCTTTATCTCCTGAAAGCAAACTCTTTTTAGCTGGTAATTATTCTGGCCTTGATACTTATCATTATAAAAGTTGGCCATTTTAGTATATCTCTATAATTGCGTTACAAAAGGAGAACATTCCCCAGTTAAAATAGAGCCAGAAGGACATATCTACTACCTTGGGGGCAGTAAACATGCGTGGGCTTGTGAATCTTAGGTCAACAAGGCCCTATGACGTAGTGGGTGGTGGGAGGCAATCCTCCCCAGTAACAGGGAGAGCAAGGCTGAGGGATCTGAGAGCCTTGGAGCTGCCCACCATAACAACAAAAAGAAAGGGAAAGAGCACCAGGTTGCATGAGAACAATTTTGTTATTTTGTCTCAGCCCTTTCTTCCATCAAGTAGCTATTGCATGAGAAGCCAATGTAGGAAAGGTAGATGGTGGACAGAGAGAAACAAACCCAAAGACAGCTCTCATCTCTTTCCTTTTCCGAGGAACAGCATGCAAAATAAAGCCTTGGAAGTCCTAGGCCTCTTTTCCAATTATTTCCGAAATTTAGAATCCTAAAAATTAAAGTCATTGCTCATTCAAGGGTCCTTTTTGTATGTATGTGGGCTGGAATGGTCTAATCCAGATTCCATACTTTTATTGTATCAGTTCCCCTCTCTCTACCTACGCATGTGCAAACACTAAATTTTCCTGTATTGAAAATTTTGCCCTTTTATGCTTTATCCTGCACAAAAACATTTAGCTTTTTATTACCAAAACTTAATAAGGCTTTGATTAATAAATAATGCTTCTATTGCAGGCAATTTTTTCTCTAATAAATAAAAATCAGACATGGTCCTTTGCCCCTGTCCCTTTTTAAAAAAAAATTTATTTCTTTATTGAAGTATAGTTGATTTACAATGTGTTAATTTCTGGTTACAGCAAAGTGACTCAGTTATACATATACATACATTCATTTATTTATTCCTTTCCATTATCATTTATCCCAGGATATTGAATATAGTTCCCTGTGTAATACAGTAGGACCTTATTGTTTATCCATCCTATATGTAATAATCTGCATCTACTAACCCCAAACTCCCAGTCCGTCCCTCCCCCAATGCCCCTCCTTGGTAACCACAAGTCTGTTCTCTATATCCGTGAGTCTGTTTCTGTTTCATATTTTATTTTATTTTATTTTTAAACCAAGTTATGTCTAGTTTATTTATTTTTAAAATTTTTATTGGACTATCGTTGATTTACAACGTTGTGTTAGTTTCTGCTGTACAGCAAAGTGAATCAGTTACACGTATACGTATATCCACTTTTTTTAGATTATTTTCCCATATAGGTCATTACAGAGTATCGAGTCGAGTTCCCTGTGCTATACAGCATTTGTGTCATATTTTAGATTCCACATATAAGTGATATCATATGGTATCTGTCTTTCTCTTTCTGACTCATTTCACTTAGTATGATAATCTCTAGGTCCATCCATGTGCCCTTGTCCCTTTTTCTATCTGCATTCACTCTGCCTTTCTCTCTTTTATCTGTGTCTCTACCTGGACTTCTGTGTCTCTTCTTCCTTTTTTCCCCTCATCTTCTTCTCCTTTCTCGTTGGCCTCTCCACCTCTCCCTCTTTCTTTCTGCTCCCTAACACCCTTTTGTGAGCATTAGGTATAAATGCAGTTTGGAGAAGTGGTGGCCTGGCAGTGGTGCTTGGAATGAGCGTGCACCGTGGGATTCTGCCTGATCTGTACTGGCTCCAGGGATGAATCTTCACGTAACGCCTTGGTAGTAACCTTGCTGCCCAGCTTTAAAGGTCACATTCTCGCCACAAGGAAAGACCTGAAGCACTTTCTCGTTCAGGCCCTACATCTTAATAAGAGGATGATGGGTCTACTTCAGACCACTCTCCAACTTCAGCATTAGCATTCAGAGAAGTCTGGGAGTTTGCGTAAGTTGGGGCAATGGGGGAGGGTGCTGGGAATGAGAAAGTGAGTTAGTAAAGGGAGGGAGACAGAGAAGCAAGAAGGGAGGGCGAGATGCAAGGGAGCTAGTGGGAAGTTTGGCAGGAAGAGGAGATTCTCTGGTCTTCCTCGGTAAGCTCTGCCCAGCTGGCTCATGGGGACAGCACAGTCTGTTGCTAGGGGGGGTATAAGAAGGAGGGGACTTCTGGCGCCTAGAGTCCTGATCATGGACAGACACCTCAAGCTCTCAACGGTCCTCTACTATGGCCTGGCAATCAGCAGTGTAGGGACTGGAGGACTTGGTGGCCAGATAGTTGCTCTACAGCAAAATGTCAGAGAAAAGGCCATGTTTGAAAAGCCCCAACTGAGGCTTTTGTAGGAACTCTAGGATCTCTGAGGAGTTCTCAGAATGGCATCAATGTTTTAGGATGGTTGGCAGTGTCATTCCTTTGAACTTCTGACATACACCAGTAGCCGTAGGGTGGCACAGACTTCACAGGGCTCACATGTACAGTCTGTTCCCACGGGGCCTGGAATCTGTCCTCCTGGCTTCCCAGGCTGCCTGGACAAGCCTGGTGCCACAGGGTTCTGCCCACGGAGTGTTTCCCCTTCAGTTTCCAGATGAGAGCCATGGAGTCAGACCATTAGAGCTGGAAAAGACCTTCGAGGTTGCTTAGTGCAGTGGTGTTCAAACATTTTTTTTTTTTGAGTGGAGAACTCAGAGCCCTGTCTGTCCATTTCCCAATGATTCTCCCCTAAGGTGGCCTCTGAGACACGTTCACAAAAATATAGGGCTCCCTGAGAACCCAGAAAACTACTAATCTTTCTAAAAATTGAAATATATTTGACACTTAACATTGTGTAAATGTAACACATTTACGTTATAGATTTACATTATAGATTACATTATAGATTTGCTACATCTATATTGCTATATTGCTATTATAGCAATAAGTTGCACCTCTGTCACGTCACATAATTATCATTTCTTTTTAGTGGTTGGAATAATTAAGATCTAGTCTCTTAGTGAGTTTGATGACAGTACAAATTGTTGTCTAGATTCCAGAAAACTGTTGGTCTTATCCACCCCTCTCTGCATTTTCACACAGGGAAACTGAGGACCAGAGAGAGGGAGTGACCCACCCAGATCTCTGAGACTTGGAAGGTTTCCTGTCCAGCTAACACTAGTTCTTTCTTTTGTCTCAGCACAAATGTCTCTGTCAAGGGTATTGACAACCCCCCATGTCTGCCCAGGGTTAGGTTTCCAATTAAACCTTTTCACTATATTTATACTAACTATAAATATACTAAGTATAACTAAGAACTAACTATAGTGTAATCAGTGAGTCCTATATTTTTGCATATGTGTTTGTGTGTATGCGTTTTTGTGTACGTATGCACGTATTTTCCCTGCAGGGTCTACCTCCATGGGCACTGGGGTCCCTATCATAGCCCGCACACCTCACATTGAGCTGTACCCAGAGAACCTCTAACACACTAATGTTAACTAAAGAAGGATTCCAGTTTCGTGACTTAAGCCGCATACATTTGCTTTCAATATGCCTTAATGAAGAGGCCAGCCCAATTCCTGTCCCCAGAAAGAATCAAACTGTGGTGTGATTATAGACCCGACGTTCTTTCTGCCATCATAACGTCTGGAGAAGCAAGCCCTATATTTCTGTGATGATCCAGAAATCTGCTTCAAGTAATATTGCTAGATTTTTGCATTTGTCACACTGGGATGGACTGCTGTGATCGACTTTGTATGAATGCAGACTAGCAAACTACATCTGTCACACGGTGGGATTGAAATGACAACACAGACGTGTATCATTTATCGACCGCTTAGCGTGTCAGCCACTGTATATACCACTGCATGTACGTGCCTAGTAGGAGGGTATCATCATCACCATTTCACAGGTGTAGGAACTGAGGCCTGGAGAGGTTGGGCTACAGAGCTTACCTGCTGTAGACCCTGGGACCTGAGCTCTGTGCATACCAAGGAGAGATGAACAAGGGTAGGTTTATTTAGCCCAAAGAAGATAAGATCAAAATCTGAAAGGAAGCTAAATAAATACTTTCTGAGTATTAGAAGGATTGTGTGTGTCGGCGGGGGGGAGCATCCGTCATTTGGTTTAGAAAAGAGCATCACACGGTACATCCCATACAAGCATCTGAAGGGGACCCGGTGAGAGGTGCCCAACACCCAACATGGCTGTGCGAAGGGCCAGAGTCTCTGCTGTGAGAAGGGAACAGGGCCGGGAAGGATTACAGCTGCTCGTTCCCTTTCCCTGCTGGCTTTATCAGGCCCCCGAGTTGGGGGTGCTGATCGTCCCTGGCCACAGACCGCAGCTCATGTACTTCCTCTTCCTGCCATGTGGTGGTGCTGTTCTTCTAGTTATCTTGGCCGCGCTAGTCCAATATTTATTTTCGGTGAGTAATTTGTTTATCAGGAGGTTATTTTAATCTAATTTTGGCCATATTTGCTATTCCACACTATCTGTGCTTCCCAGCGTTAGCAGCTTGCATGTCTTGAAGGAAATTAGCTGAAGATGGTCCCGCAGGCATTCGCTCAGCCATTATTTAAGGGAGCTGGGAGGAGGCAGGGTGAGTGGAGCCCAAGCCCGGTGTTGGAAAAGTTGCTGGAATTTGTTGCACTCCCAGTGAGGTTAGCGTGATTGAGAGGGACTTACCGAGGGTGGGGAGCATCTCGCATCTCGAGCAGCTTTTTTGAGGGCTGCCTCTGGTAGAGAACAGAGAATCCTGTAGTTACTTTTCCCCATCTCCCCTGAACCCTTGTGATAACCTGTATCTTCCTCACCTTTGCTGCCAAGGCGAAAGGCACGGCTTACGGAAGATGCCCATCTGCCTTCCTATGGTTCACAGGCATCCCACATCCCATTTGATAATATGTTTCATGAACTGTTCTCTGCGATCCCTCAAGGAAGAGGGCAGGAAAGTGGGGAGTGAGAAGAGAATTATTGTTTATTAGAGTACCTTCAGTGAATAATGATCATAACTCTTAATTACAGAGCTCTGGCACTTGCCAGGCACGTTATTTTCCCGTTTTACATACAAGGAAGTTGTAGTTAGGAGAGGTTAATGATTTTTTTCCCAAGATCCCATGAATGGTTAAGTGGAGAGCTGAAATTCAAACTCAGTGTGACTGTCTTCAAAGCAGAAAATCTTCCTATTTCAAGGATGAGTCTCCCCTTCCACATGGAGTCAGGAAACCTGGACTTGGCTGATGGGCATGTGACCTGAAATTAGTTCTTTGTCATTGTACTTGACTTCAGTTTGGTTTTCCAAAAATGGGAGGGCTGTACCAGTTGAGTGGTTTGAGGGTGCTTTCGTAGAAGAAACTTTTTTTTTTTTTTTTAAAGAAATCTTCTGAGGAGATGACACAGCCTGGCCTTTCCCTTTTCACCCCTTCTTTCCCTGGCTCGTGATTGATGCTGAGAAACTTCCATGGAAGTTCCTCAGGGCTCGAAAGAATCAAGTTTGAAAACCTCTGAAATAAATATTCTCATGGGACACTTTCAGAGCTCAGTAAATTGTCAGAGATTATCATTTAAAGATGGGTTGATGCATCCTTTAGGAGGTTTGGAACACGTGCTCGTTTTTACTGTGTGGTGGTCCTAAGGAAGAGCTAGTCAAGTTTGACTCAGAGAGAGATGCAAAATTGTTATCTTCATCCTTGAGCCTTAGTCAAGTAACTTTTGAGTCTCTTGGGATTAAGAGGCCTAATCAAACAATTAAACTGGACCTAATTAAATGAGAAGGGTCAGCTTCCGGTGGAAATTACAATGGTTGTTAGTATAGGCAAGATGGTGAACTACCTTCCCGAGATGGCCAGGATGTTCCCAGGCACCCACGTGGGGTCTAACAGAACTGTGATCTAACTGATGGTGTGTTTTCCTTGCTTGACATAAACTGTTGTCTGCAAAAAACATTGCTGTAATAAGGTTGCAGCCAATCCTGGTTCTCACAACTAAGCAGGCTGCTGTGTTTTAACCAGGCTATCCTGTTTTCTGGCACTAAAGATCTGGTTCTATCTCTAGGGCTTTCCCTCTGGCCTGATTATCTATCTGCCTGTAGGTTTGGGCCATGATGTTGCTTTGACAACAGTGTGAATGTGTTCAAGGAAGCTCAGGCTCATGTGTAAAGGTCGTGTGTGTTTGCTAAAAGCTCAAACCTCTCACCCTCTAGAAGGTTGATCCACGCACACTTATGTACTTTGTTTTCATTCTGGGGAATCAGGGGTTAACATCCAGGATTGCTGGGCTCTAAATGTTCTGGATTTTAGAATTGGTGTCACCCTGGCATAATGAATGACTGGCTATGGATTGACAAAGATAAGGTATCACAAAGATTTAAAGAGATAGACGAAAAGATAAACATCTCAGAGCTCTGAAAGTGCACAGTAGCTTCCTCATCCCATTCAGGATTGACTGTACAATTATTTGTTTATGTCAGGAGGTAAGTCAGACGCTTCCTACAGACTTCTAATAATAGCAGTTTGCAGAGCACTTTTTCATATATTACCTCATTTAATGCTCATCATAGTCCTGCAAGACAGGTAAATATTTAACTCTTCTACAGCAGCAGTTCTCAACATGAGTGATTTTGTCCCAAGGGAACATTTAACAAGGTCTGGAGACATTTTTGGTTGCTGCCTCTGCAGGGGGTGCTCCTGGCATCACGTGGGTAGAGGGCAGGATGCTGCTAAATATCCTACAATGCACAGGGCAGCTGCCCCCGACCCTATGACATAATATTCGGCCTCAGATGTCAATAGTTCCAGGCTGGGAAACTGTTCTACAAAACATTGAGGTTCAGAGAGGTTGTCTGACTTGCCCAAGATTGCATGATGTGTACTTGGCACAGTGGGACTGAAATCCATACCTTCATTTCACCACCAGAGGGTTTCAAATCTTTTATTTTCATTTTAAAGAAATAAATTTTAGGTATTAAATTTTAAATGAAAACCTTGGCAGAGCCACTGCATGTAAACAGCTGATGGTGGAGCTGCTCTGGTGGCAGCAGGGGTCAGAGACCCCGCTCAGCCTCTTCCTTAGCCCCTCCCCCTCATCCCAGGGACACACAGACTGCCTGGCAACTGCTACGCCCATACAAGGAGACCCAGAGAACATTAGGCCCCTGTTGGCATCCACAGATCTTCTGGATTTCCCTGAGCTGTTACATTCTTCTGAGGAGAGGATGACAGCATCTGAGTGTGCATTTTAGTAAGATGTGTTGGGCAGTGGAGGGGAGCGGGAGGCATGGGGGCCAAGTAGGAGGCTGCTGCAGGCACATTTCAGGCAGTAGGGGAAGGGGACTGGATGGACCACAGGTGATAGGGGTGGAGTTAAAATGAGGAAGCGCAAGGCTCACGCTTGCTTCGGGACTTTTCAGTGCTGTGCTACCGTATGACATCAAGCCAAAGGTCAGCAGGCCAGGAGCACAGAGGCTAAGCTCTTTACCTTGCTCTGGGCATGCTCAAGGCCTGGAAGCATAATGCGGCGTGAACCAATTTGCACGTGAGGTTTGCACATGCAGATTTGTTTTCCTGTAGTCCACATTGCTTGTCTGTACTCTGGCCAGAAGCAGGCAACGCCACTGACAGACAGGTGTCTCCCTCATCCATTGACAGAGAAAGGCAGGTGGGGAAGTGCTCTGTTTTTCTTCTTCCAGGTATAAATCCTGGCTTTCTTCTTTAAGTGTTGCCTTCTGATGAGTAGACAGTGGAAATGGCAAAATGATACTAGGAGGAAGGTTATCTACAATGACCCAGAAGGGACTGGAGCTCGTCTTAGGGCTCAGCAGGTGCTTCTTTCCCTACCAAGAATCTAGACTCAAAAGAAGACTCTGGATGGATAGGAAAACTCCTGGGAAATTTTAGGTCCAGGCAAAGATGATCATTCCTAACGGCTTTCTTGCAGAGATGTCAAAAACAAATAACAAAAAGGAGAGTGAGAAAATCGGACCGACATATCTGCCTGCCCCTCACCAAACCTGATTTTGCACAACCCGCTGTGATGAATGTCAAAGCGGTGGGGGTCCCGCATTCTGATCTCTGCCCTACTGCCCTCCCCTCACTTTCTTCACCTGGCTTTAGCTTCCAGACTTTTTGTTATTTGCACTCACCAAATTTGGGCTTTTCTACTTGCTCTGCTCTCCAGATTTCTAGAATTTTCTGTCCCCGGATCTCTGCAGCCTGATTCTTTCCTACATTCCGGTTTCAGTGCTAATGCCCTCTCCTCAAAGAGTTGCCCCAGCCACCCAATCTAAAGTAGCAGCCCCACCAGTCCCTCTAGAATCATTATTTGATTTTCACTGTAGCACTCGTCATTGTCTGAAGTTACCTACTTTGTGTGTGTGTGTGTGTGTGTGTGTGTGTGTGTGTGTGTGTGTGTGTGTGTGTGCGCACCTATTTGGATCTGAGACTCTCCCCAGCTCCCCTATGGGAATGCAAGCCCCTAAGAGTAGAGACTTTGTGCATCTCATTTCCTGCTCTAATATCCCCAGTGCCTACAATACTGGGTGGCACATACTAGCACGTAGTAGTTGTTAAGTGTGTTTGTTGAATGAGTGAATGGTGGTTCCTGGAGTTTAGGGGGTATGAGTATGGTTTTAGCTGATAATTCACTGCATACCTAGCCACAGCAAGATCTGGCTTTCAGGACAAACTGTCTCTGCTTATTCCCATACGCTGAGCAAACCTCTCAAGCGATCATTTCTTGCTGGGAACAAGCTCCTTTTAGAGAATTTTCAAGCTAAATATTGAAAAATTAATCCTACTTCCTCAAATCTAGGATGTCATTGACTATAAGATGCTCCAATTTTTATGTGCCATGAAGAGCGAAAAAATGCCGCCAGTTGTCATTGAAACACCATCATTGGTAAGAAGCATCTTAATTCTGGAAATGCTAAAATGTGAAAAAATATATACCTTAGAACTGATAAAGTACAAGGTGAGATTGATTCATCAAATGGGATGCAGGGAAGTGGCAGGGGGTTCTGGTCTGGATTATGTCCCCATTTGTTAGTGGTCCCTTCCCCTGAGGCATTGCAGCCTAACACCTCGGACATGGTACTCTCCAAGGACCAGAGGAAGATCTGGGTGTGTGGAGGAAGAGGCAGATATGGCTTCTGAGGCTTTCTCAAGAGTGGAGAAATTTCTATGGCTTGGGAATGTATCTGTGGAAAGGTATTAGAAGCAGTTGGTGATTTAAAAAAACCCAACCAACAGTAGGCGAGTCTAGATTTAAAACAATGCTGTGACGGATGGTTTCTCACCCTTCTTAGCCACTCTTTCTGAAGCTTAGGAAAAGCATCTTTCATTTTCAAAAGGCAGTCAATGGGAAAACAAGATTTGCTTGAAACCCAAATTTACTTTAGAGCCAAGTTTACTGAAAAGTATCTATTTTACAAAGAGAAAAAAATACCTGCAAGCTAATTCCATATCATTATTCTTATTTGAGCTAATGATAATGGAGTGTAATTTCCATTACTGCTGACATTAAGATTAGTTATGTTTCGGTACATACATCGCAGCTTCTCCTTTGTGAGGAGCGTCGAAGCAGCTGCCAGGGAGGCTGAGAGCGGACTCCGCCTCAGCAGCCCTGTGCCCACGTACTGGGCCTGACTTCCCGGCTGGCCTCAGGGGTCCCTGCCGGGCGTCAGGAGGGCTCCGGAACATCTCCTCCAGGGAGCCGAAGCACCATCGGCTGTTAATTTGGCTCTTTATTTATTTATTTATTTTAAAATTTATTTATTTATTTATTTATTTTTGGCTGCATTGGGTCTTCGTTTCTGTGCGAGGGCTTTCTCTAGCTGTGGCAAGCTTCCTTTTTTTTTTTTAGATGTTGGGGGTAGGAGTTTATTAATTAATTAATTTATTTTGGCTGTGTTGGGTCTTCGTTTCTGTGCGAGGGCTTTCTCTAGCTGCGGCGAGCGGGGGCCACTCTTCATCGCAGTGCGCGGGCCTCTCACTGTCGCGGCCTCTCTTGTTGCGGAGCACAGGCTCCAGACGCGCAGGCTCAGTAGTTGTGGCTCACGGGCCCAGTTGCTCCGCGGCATGTGGGATCTTCCCAGAGCAGGGCTCGAACCCGTGTCCCCTGCATCGGCAGGCAGATTCTCAACCACTGCGCCACCAGGGAAGCCCTTGGCTCTTTAAACCTTCTTGAGTCTCCTATTAAAAATCAACTTTCGCCACAATTTAGGGGCCTGGGAGGGAGCAGAGAAGACAGAGGAGGGGCGACTGGCCGGAGGGACCGTGCCAGGTTCGATTTGGCTGAAAGCCACGCCCCTCAAGCACCTCAGCTGTTCCGCGGACTTCATCTCCTTCAGCCTTTCGGAAACCCTCCTCAAGAAGCTGGTTCTCCTGGTAACCGTTAAAGTCTTTATCTGAATGCAAAACAGTGTAATCTGTACAAACCAGCACTGGGGATAATGATGTGGGATGTCAGCTTTGGAGGCAGATGGGGGATTCCATTTGAATTCTCCACGTGCCATTTATAAGCTCTCAGGACTTGAAGAAGTTATTTAACTTCTCTCAGCCTCTGTGTCTTCATTTGCAAGAGGAGGCAAATAATGCTTATCTTCAAGCATTTCCATGAGATAAATGAGATGATCATGTAAAATGATTAGCCCAATGCTGAGAACATAGGAAACATTCAGTAAATAAATACTCAGTAATTGTAACTGGTGTTACAGTGGCAAAACAGGCAGCTTATTGTTCATGTAATATGATTTAGAAGTCTTGGTAAAAGCCTGCTTTGTCCAGAAACATCTTCTAAATTGACTCCCTGAAAAGAGCGCTGTTGCAGAGGCCAGTGGATTGTTTGCTGTAGTTAAGGTCACCATTATCTTGGGTTGTAGTAATGTCTCCAAAGGGGGATTTCTAGGGCGGTATATTATACAGTGCGAGTGCTGTGGCTCCAGGTGGGTATTTGCATGTGGAGTCCTGATGAAGATCAGGCAGTGTTTGTTATATAATTGCTCAGTTGGAGGATCCAGTGAGGAGAGGGTTTGGAGGCAAACCTTGGGGAGGAATGTTTGATAAGCCCAGCTGAGCAGTCTTCTCTTATGAGAAGGGGGCCACAGTCCTGAAAAGGGCTAGCTGAATTGTCAGTAGATCATATGAATGAATTTTCATGAAGTTCCTGAAACAGAAGGAAATAAATCTGTTTAATAAAACTATTTAATCTTCCTGGGCAAGAATTTCTTCGGATAGTAATGTCCTCCTATGCTATGTGGCTGAAGATGATTTCTGTTCTTAAGAATGATGAGCGCCTCGGGGCTTCCCTGGTGGCGCAGTGGTTGCGCGTCCGCCTGCCGATGCAGGGGAACGGGGTTCGCGCCCCGGTCTGGGAGGATCCCACGTGCCGCGGAGCGGCTGGGCCCGTGAGCCATGGCCGCTG
>NC_041224.1:85167488-85176796 GCF_002837175.3 Physeter macrocephalus
GCGTCTGGAGCCTGTGCTCCGCAACGGGAGAGGCCACAACAGTGAGAGGCCTGCATACCGCAAAAAAAAAAAAAAAAAAAAAAAAAAAAAGAATGATAAGAGCCTCGAATCCTTGTATTTATTCTTACTCATGTATGTGCTTATCAAAAGCAAGGGTGAGTTATTAAACACTTAACCATTATCAATCAAGAGGATCTTACAGCACTACCCAGTCTTCTAAAAAAGCTTTAGTGTAATGGGACCCAACTCGGGTAAAGTTGGTCAGAGAGGGGAACTAAAAAGTTCTACATTATGGACATTGTCTGTAAGGGCTCCTGGGATAATGTGGGGGAATGGTCCTCAGTATGTATGTTTGGGGTGTCTAAGGACAGAGAGGCAACTATGTAAAATATGTGGGCATTTGGGGTGAGAAGTCGATTGCATTACATGGGGATTGAAGGACTGTGGTTATAAATTTTACTCATTTTGAAACTTTTCCTTGGGCTATTCTCACTAGTGAAGTGAATTTGAAGTTTGAATGTCATCCTTATGGGGAAGGGATTATCATTTATTGAGCACATACTTGACGCCAGCTGCTACGCTATGCATTCATTCCTTATAATGGACTTGTAAGGGCGATGCTGTAGTTATCTCTCTTTTATCTTGCTTTAATATTTGCAGATGATGGAAATGTAGTCCAGAATGGATTAGTAACTTAAACAAGGTTACACAGCTGATAAATGATAGAGCCAAAATGCAAATCAACAACTATGCGATCGTAGTACTCCTCTTCTTGCGTGACGCTGTCCAAAGGAATCTGTTCATGTCCTGAGCATCTGGCAGTTTGTTGTCCAAAATTACAGAGGGGGAGTTGGAATAGTAAATAGAGGATGCTTATCATGTTGATGATGGCAATTATAATAGGCAACAGGTATTGAGTGCTTATTACGTTCCAGGCATCGAGCTATCTACTTTATATATACTATCTCATTTAATTTTCTCAACAGTTCCACAAGGAAGGGACTGTTATCAGTTTTTTGTTTGATTGTTTGTTTTTTAGATAAAGACTTAGTACAAGAGCTGTGAAGTAACATGCTCAAAGTCACACAGCTAGAAAGCAGTGGAGGTCACAGCCATGTGCAAGGACTCCAGAAAGAAAGCTGACAGCTGAAGGGTCTGCCCAGCAAGGCAGTGAAGGGTACATGAGGATAGTAAAGATGAGTTTGGAGGTCTGCACTAATTTGTATGTCTCATTCCTAGAGCTGTGGTTGTGAAAGCATCCAGCTCATTCCTCTGCTGCAGGTTCCCACTTTTCCTCCACTTTAAGCTATCTCTTTACTCTAAAAGGGGTGATGAAATTCTCAGATATGGGAAACAAAGAGCAGTCATGGAAATTTCCTCTGGTTTTGCCCAGTAAAAGTGGCAGAGCGTTGGGTTGCTTGCAGGTATTATAATCTGGGTCACCAAGCACTTCTCCACCAACCTGTCATGGGGCTGGAAATTCCCCATGAGAAATCCAACCTTTGAGTCTCGAAGGTGTCTGGGGTTTCCTGTTAAAAGACAAACATCTTTAATAGGGCTGATCATGCTCTCAAATACCTTCAGGGGCAAGGTAGGTAATTCACTTTTGAAAGGGATGGGGTAAGGTGAATTGGTTGCTATGGCAACCCGGGGACTGCTTGTCTTGCCCCCAGGCATTTACAACATGGCATGGCCTATAGACTATGGACTTCCTGTCAAAGGGTAACCTGTCTTTTTTCTTCTTGATTGTCAAAGTTCATTGCAGAGGATGTGGAGAACAAAAACTACAGAAAAGTCTAAGTCTAGTCTAAAAAAATCCGAAGCAAATAGAATCATCAATATTTTCCTCCCTCATAAGTACTATTGATATCTTGGCATATTCCCTTCCTTTTTAAATTCTTTCTTCCTGAATGTAAAAATCTGCTGCATTAGTGGGGTCTGCACTAAAGAAAACATTCGAACCTCTGTGAAGAAATACCTGGGGTAAAAATAAGGAGAGCAGGAGATCACATTTTAGACTCAGAATTAGCTACAAATAAGACATCAGGAGGATAAAATCTGGAAAGGTAGGTAGAAAGAGTAGAACTTAAGAGGATAAATTGGAGGTGAGGACAAGGATGCAGATTTGCCACAGGAAAACTGGCCAGATAAGAACTCCAGCAGGAGGCTGCCAGGGAGGGGCTGCTGGAGACAAGGGGGCATGGAGAGTGCCTTTGGAAGGGGTAGGGGGTGGAGGTGAGCTGTTAAATTAAAGGTCCTCAGAAGTCCTCTCTGTCCATTCCACCCCACCCTCCAACCAGTTTAACATAAACCAATCTGTTTCAGAAATTTAAAAAAAAAAATTAAGGAACAGGAACTCTTTTTCCAAGGAAATCTTAGGAAGAAGCCATTTACATAAACAGACTAAAGTACAGCTGGATCTTCTCTGGCCTCCAAACCCAAAGGAATGTATGAAACCCCACATCTTCTCCTTCCTATTTGGCCTCCCTGGGAGAAGCACTGTCCTCCCCTCAGATCTTCTCAAACTCCTGCAAGTTGCTGATCCCAGGGACCCTCATTTCATTCTTTAGCTCCTCTCTACATTTGTTCATCTTGATGGATCTCTTGTCGGGTTTCAGGTGCATACTGACTTTTGCAAAACTCCCAAGCCGTTCACGGAGAAAGATTGACTGATTTAGGGTAGGGGCTGGGGGAGGAGGTGTAGCTATTTTCGATGTTAGTAAACATGACAGCTTGTTGAAGATTAACAGGAAATCGTGAATAAAATCATTGGGATCTGATAAGGGATTTTTCTCTCACACGATTAAAGACATTTTTCTCATCATCTCCCTCCCCCTCCCCCAAAAGTGGGAGATGAAAGTCATGAGGATAACACATTATTAGTCTCATACCCTTAACATAGATAAAAGACAAAAGTTCTTAACCTCTCACTGCCCACGCAGCCTCCATGCAATGTTTTTGCCATTCTGTCTTCTTTTCAGCAGGCGATAGTTTCCTTTAATACCTCCTACCTAATCCTCAATTTTCTTTTAAACATCAGATATTGGATAGGCTGGAACCTCATTTAGGCAGTAAAGAAGTCCAGTGCTTTGTGGCTGGGACCAGCCGAGGAGAGAAATATTTTTGATACAAAAGAATAATTCATAAAGGAGGTAATGAAGGTGATTTAAACCTTCCACAAACACATCATGGAGTGAATAAAGCTCTTGGCTCTCAATATAGGGTCATGGCTGAATGAAACGTTGTAAAAAGTGAAAAAAAAAATAAAATCAACTGCACAAATGGGTTAAAAATCTCAGTGGGGCTCAGTCAAGCCTGACAATTTAGAATTTGACAAACAAATAGAAGAAAAGGAGAATTCCATTAATATTATGAGAAAACCCTTCTGGAATAAAGCACTGAATTTCCATGTTATCGTTTCACTCATGTGCACTTATATGGTCTTAGGAAAAAATCTGACTTGGAGCTGAAATTTTGCTTATCCAGTTACAGCTCAGGGGATCTCTCTCTCACATGCTTGGCCAGAAACATAGATTGTCTCATAAACCAGCATGAACAGTATGGATAATGGAGAAATGCAGTCGTGAGAGGGCAGAGCTGCAAGATGTGGGCGTTTGTTCCTCAGAGTCAGCCCGTTAGAGTTCTTCGGGGTACCTAGTCCACAGGGGTAGAGAGGACCAGGATACAGAGAGTATCTATCTCCCCATCTACTGGGTAGACCTGAACTGGTCTGTCCGCCAACCCTGTAGGCGGAGGAGTTTAACATGAAAAGTGGTGTATGTGGACTGTTGAGAGAGGTATCTTGGACCATTCTTCTCCCTTTCTTTCTTCATAATGGAAAAATGAAGAAATCATCCACCCATCAGAGGAGCCGCGTGGGAGGTCTCATGCAGGGTCATTCAACTAACAAAGGGTAGTCATGGTGTGGAAGAGGGGAAGGGAACTGGAAGAGCATGCTATTACAGCTCCCTGTCAGATGTAAGGAAGCCCTGTCCTCACATCCCTGCTGGGTGGACTTCCAACCTCTTTCTGGATATTTTTGGTGCCACATTGCTCTTACCACATAGAGACCAGCTCCTTGTTGGGTAGCCTTGACTCTGAGGAGTTCCTTTCCTGGACGGAGCCAACTCGTTGATGATCTGGCTTCCATTCTCTTTAGGGAAAACACCCAATGCATCTGTTACACATGACAGCCTTCCTGACATTATGTCTGTCACTCAGGGTCCTCTCCTTTCCAACCTAAGCCTTATAGTTTGCTCAACCCAAATGACAATATCCCAAGTCTACTGAGGCTTAGGAAAGAGGAATGGAAATCTGGTGGATTCCCCCCACCTCCTTTCTTCTCTGTCCCCATACACTATTATCCTTTTTCTGAACTATTTGAGAATGTTATAGAAATTCACAATGGCGAATTTCATAAAAACAAGAATATTCACTTACATAAACATATAATAGTTTATCAAAATCTAACAATAAACATTTATACAATACTATGGGTTAATCTAAACACTTTATTCATATTTTGCCAATTGCGTCACTAATGCCTTACGTAGCAAAAGAAAAAAAATTGTTTTCTGGTTCAGGATCTAAATTATAATTATATATCATACTGATGTGCCATGTCTTTTTAGTCTCTGTTAGCTCAATTCCTGTTTTTTTTTTTTGTTGTTGTTTTTTTTGCTTTTCATGACCTTGACATTTTTGAAAAGTGTAGGTTGGATATTTTGCAGCATGTCCCTCATTTTGGGTTTGCTGATTTTCCTCGTAGTAACATTTAGGTTATGCATTTTGGGGCAGGAAAGTCATAGAAGTGATGCTGAAGCGATGCTAAAGTGGTGCTTAAGTGATGCTAAAGTGATGGTGTGTCTTTCTCAGGGCATCTTATCTGCTGATGTTGACTTTGGTCACTTGATTAAGGTGATATCTGCCAGTTTTCTCCACTGGAAAGTTATTATCATTCCCTTTATGATGAATCAGTATCTTGTGGGAGGTACACTGGGACATCCTCAGGCAGGTATGGCCAGCCTGTGCTTGACATTGTCTTTTCCCATTGGTTTCAGAGTCTAACAGCCGCAGGGCAGTGAACAGAGGCTATGTCACCATCTTGCTCAGGCTGCATCAGGACTGGCACAGCCGTGACATGACCAATTCCTACGTGCTGATCCGCAGGGCGCTTCTGCTTTGCCTCAGGCATATTGCCAACCTCCGGTCTGGAAGGGAGGCCTTCCTGGCAGCTCAGGGCATGGAGATTCTTTTCAGCACCACACAGGTAATCAGCATGGGGATTATCTCTGCAGTTGGATGACATCTGGATGATTCCTGAAGGCCGTCATTTAGGACTCACCTTCACTAAAGCTTGGAAACCTCAATACGTTTCTTGCTTCCTGCTCTGGGCAGATGTTCTGGACTCAAATCCTCATTCCTTTACTCACTCATGTACTGATTGACTCATTTATTCAATACATATTAGTTGGGTACACACTGGGTGGTACAGTGATTAAGAGTGTTGATTTTAAAGCTAGAGAACCTGGCTTCAGATCCCAGCCCTAGCACCTATAGCTGTGCAACTTTAGTGAAGTCACCCACCTTCTCTGGGACTCAAGTTTCTTCTGCTTAAAAACAATAGAAATGATAAAATCTAGGTTTTTGCATGGCCTGAATAAGTTAACATAGACGTGTCTATGTTAGCAGGGTTCTTGCCATGACTTAACTGCTTTATGAGTGTGAGTGACTATTGGAATAATAATTAGTTATTGGGACCTAGTGGTGAATATGATAGACGAGACCGCTGATCTTTTGGGGCAAGCATTCCACCAGAGAGTTGGACACTAAGGAAGCAACGAATTCAATCTGGAAGATAATTTCATATTGCTCTGTGAATTTCATGTTGCTCTCCTTCAACAGAGAAGGTCACAGGTCTACAGTGACTTTTACATATGCAGGGAGAAGGTCTTCTCTTAGAGAGGTCAAGTCTTCTCTGAGCAGGTGACACCTAAGCTGAGACCTGAATTATTGAAGGAGTCTGTCATGCCAAGTTTAAGAGGAAGAGCATCCCAGGCGAAGGGAGTAGCACCTATAAGGGCTGTCCCTTACCTGCACCCCAGTGGAATAAGTGTCCAGGGTTTCCTGGATTTTAACCAAATAATAAATTCCTTAATTTCACTTGATTAGGGCTAATTTAAACACCGTCATGCAAGGCTACCTATACGTTCTCCATGGATGATGTTAGTATCTCCCAAATACCCATCATCTGCTCACCAAACCTCTCCTGGGGCCAAGGCAGCCGTGTTTCACACACATCATGTTCCTTGCTGTCTTCCTATTAGTCAGTCCCTGCACTACTTTCATTGGTCTCGTTGCTTCTCTCTGGACACCCTCCAATTTCTCTGTACCTGAGTACATCTGAGGTAATGAAGCGGTCAACGAGAGTGCCGTTTTCCAACCACAGCATCTGTAGACTCTAACCATCTTTTTTAAAAAAGCTTTTTTCCCCTCCTCTAAACAATAACATAATACTGCACTGCAAACCAATATCTAATTTTCTGTCTGCTATCGCCTCTGGGTTCCTTTCCATCATTATAGCTTTCAGAGCTTCTCGGTCATGAAATAGCTATATTTTCCATTCTATTCCTCTGGATGAGGAAGTGCTTTGAATTTTTCCAAGCTTCACCATACTTTGTAAGCCTGTGTCCCCCAAATCTCGAATCTCTCCCAGCCTTCGTGAAACTCCCCGCGTATTGCTGATGCCTAGAATCCCCCAACTCTGGCTCGTGTGCTTTAGCCAGCTCCTCTGCCCCCTGCCCTCTGCATTATTGACTGTTTTTCTAATCTGCGTTAAAAAAACAAAAGAAAAACAATTAAAAGAGAAATAAAGAGAAAAGATGGTGATCCCAGAGGTACAGGTCTATGACAAGAAGAGAGTGGAGAAAATACCAAGTGAAGCACAGGCATGAAAGGGGCCGTGAGCCCAGAAGCAGGCATTTAGAAGCAGTTCCTCAGCAGGACAATAAAGACCTCAACTGCTCAATTAAGCAAATTTACAATGAGCTCCCGGCCTCCAATTACCATTGGGAGTGGAAGCAGGATGTAAGCAGAGGCAGAATCTGCACTTGGTGGCCAGGTTTCTCCTGCCTGAAAAGCTTCCCAGCACCTGGGCAGAGTGCTCTGAGCACAGATTCCCTTGCAGCTGTGCTGGAGTTAGAGCTCCCCTCTCCTGCCAGAGAAGATGCGTGAGTCACAGGATGGCCAACTGGGGAACCTTGGATCTGGGGATGTCATTTCAGTAGCTATTGCAAATTATTCTGCTTCTACTGCTGCAGCTGATGGAGATGACAATGAAAATGAAGGAGAAGAGGAGGAAGAAGAAGAAAATAAAGGAGGAGGAGGAAGAGGACGAGGGAATGAGATTTGTCTTGAACGCTTCCTATGGCTTAGGGCTGGCATAGCAGTTTATGCAGACTTTCTGATTTCAACATCTTAAAGGATTTGAAACTGATGGTCTTACTCAACAGTCCATATTTCTGTCCACTGGACCAGAGGTTCTCTAAGTTAACTGTGATCAAAGCCACCTACATGGCTGCAAGTGCCCCATCCTCAGAGTTTCTGATTCAGTAGGTCTGGGATGGTCCTGAGAAGTTGTGTTTCTAACAAATTCCTAAGTGATGTTGATACTGCTGGTCTGGGTCACACTTTGAAAACCAGTGTCCTTTACTATTTTCATCGGTGCCTGTGGTGTAATTGCGAGCCTACTGGGCATGAGAGTGACTGAGAAAGAACTGTTTTTGAGTCCTTCCCACAGACTTTGCCCATCATATTGTTCTTTGCCTTCCTGCTGAGGCCACTGCTTGCCATGATTCTCTCTCAATAACCCAACCTCTTTGTTTCCTGGGTCCCACAGCCTTGCACAGATCCTCTGAGCATCCTTTAAACGTTCAGAGGATCAGATTGTCCATAATGCAGTGAGGCTGCTGCGTAACGTAACGGGATCTTGTTGGAGCTTTGTATGAGGAAGGAGAAAGAAGGCTGACAGTTTGGATGTAATGTTAAAAACAAACCCCTGCAAGGATGCTCTGAAACAGTTTGAGATCGTTATCAATTTGGAGAAAGGGGTAATTGCAGATGGAACAAACTTGTATGAAATAATCAGGTAAAGGGGCCACTCTCTGGAGCTAGAACAGCTTCAGAGACCAAAAACATTGCTAAGATTGGTGGTTTTCAAACTTGACGGTGTGTCACAATCTCCTAGAGGGCTTGTTAATACACAGATAGCTGGACCCCGCTCCTAGAGTTTCTAATCATTAGATCTGAGTAGATCTGATTCTACATTTCTAACAAGTACTCACTTGATGTTAATGCTGCTGGTCTGGGACCCTCACTTGGAGAACCACTAGAATAAACTCTCATAGCCTTTGAAAAAGTTGCAGCTACTGTCATATGCTCAGAAAGCATGGCAGGCCAGGTCTTGATTCATCAGGACCCTTTTTGTCCACAGGACTGATTACCCCAGCATTGTGGATCTACAGAAGGAAGGGATGAATCCTAAAGGGAATGTCACACACTTGGGATCAGGAGCTCAATACTCTGGAGGTCAGGGTAATTGGAGATCATTTACTGTTTATTCAGTCAATGTTTCCTGAGCTTCCGCTTTGTTAAAGGTATTGGGGTTAGGTAGGGAGTTCAAAGAGGAAGATGATTAGAGTTCCCATCCTCCTCAGGACACCTACTGTCCTACAGGGGAAATCAGGATCACTGCAGTATACGCAGCAAGTGGGATGCCAGAGTGGAACTGGCAAAGCCATGCAGAGGAAGGAGAGCTCTGGGTGGTCTTGGTTGACCAGAGAAGGCTTCGAGAAGGAAGTCATTGACATTTGAGTCAAGGCAGAGCGCTTGCAAAGCTTGGTTTGTGCACAGAAGTGCAAGGAGTTAGCCAGGAGGTACAGACTGGAGAGGAAAGCAGTGTACAACTAGTGGAACCACTAAGACATTCTGTAGGGTCAGGCAAGAGGGAAAGACTTGGACAAGAATGAACCAGAAGGTCCCAAACCAAAGGTGTTTCCATCTAAGACAGTCCTAAGTTGAAGCTACACCACATCTGTTCTGGACCTTAGAATTTGCCCGTCTATGTTCAAAGAGTTTCTGGAGAGAGAGGAAGGAGAGGGGCCACTCTAAGGCTGGCATGGAAGAGCGACCTTCAGAGCTGAAACCTGAATGACAAGAAAGAATCAGTGGGAACACTCTTGCACTGCTGGTGGGAATGTAAATTGATACAGCCACTATGGAGAACAGTATGGAGGTTCCTTAAAAAACTA
>NC_041224.1:85176857-85179873 GCF_002837175.3 Physeter macrocephalus
CATATACCCTGAGAAAACCATATTTCAAAAAGAGTCATGTACCAAAATGTTCATTGCAGCTCTATTTACGATAGCCAGGACATGGAAGCAACCTAAGTGTCCATCAACAGATGAATGGATAAAGAAGATGTGGCACATATATACAATGGAATATTACTCAGCCATAAAAAGAAATGAAACTGAGGTATTTGTAGTGAGGTGGATGGACTTGGAGTCTGTCATACAGAGTGGAGTAGGTCAGAAGGAGAAAAACAAATACCATATGCTACACATATATATGGAATCTAAGAAAAAAAATCATGAAGAGACTAGGGGTAGGATGGGAATAAAACCCAGACCTACTAGAGCATGGACTTGAGGACACGGGGAGGGGGAAGGGTAAGCTGGGACGAAGTGAGAGAGTGGCATGGACATATATACACTACCAAACGTAGGGTGGATAGCTAGTGGGAAGCAGCCGCATAGCACAGGGAGATCAGCTCGGTGGTTTGTGACCACCTAGAGGGGTGGGATAGGGAGGGTGGGAGGGAGGGAGATGCAAGAGGGAAGAGATATGGGAACATGTGTATATGTATAACTGATTCACTTTGTTGTAAAGCAGAAACTAACACACCATTGTAAAGCAATTATACTCCAATAAAGATGTTAAAAAAAAAAGAATCAGTGATGTGAAGGTCTGATATGAGGGCTCAAGGGAGAGGGTAAAACAGGCAAATGTGAAGGCCCTCAGGTGGTGGGGTCGGGGGTGGGGCAGAAGCATGGGCAGGAAAAGTGGGGAGAAATTATGTGAAGCTGGAGACATAGGCAGGACCAGAGTGTCTAGAGCATCCTGAACCATGATAAGGAATTTGGGTTTTATTCCATCAGATTTTAAGCAGGTACAAAGAAGGGGGAAAACAGATTTGGAGAGTTTGGGAAGACCGGATCATGTAGAGTTTTCTAGACCATGAAAAGGAATTCAGATTTTATTTTTTTTTTAGGTTTGAAGCAGGGGAGACAATATGATTTATGCTTTTTATTTTTCATTAAAAATTTAAAAATTTAATAGTGGCAAAATCCGTATAACATAAAATTGACCATCTTAGCCATTTTTCAGTGTACATTTCAGTAGTAAATAGCTTCACGCTCTTGTATAACTAATCTCCAAAACTCTTCCTCCTGAAAAACTGAAACTCTACACCCATTCAAACTGATTTATGCTTTTCAAGGACCATTCTGGCTGCCCTTTGGAGAGGAGAGTCTCCAAGGGCACAAGAGAAGGAGGGAGAGGCAGGAGGGCAAGGCGAGGAGTCAGACTGTGGGAGCTGAGGCAGGCGATACTGATGGCTTTGGCTCGTGAGAAGCAGAGCTTAAACCCAGGACTCCTGTTTCTTCCTCAGGCTCCTCTTCCACTAGAATGTCTCATTTTGTTATTGTGAGGATTATTGCTAGGACTCTGCCCTGAATTAGCAGTGGTCTCCTAAGGTCTTCTTTTCAGATTCTTAATACGGTTTTATGACCCTAATGATGCCTCCTGGCATCCTACGAGCTAAAGCTTACAGAATGCTTACTATTAGGCACTCACCTTACCTGTAACTCATTTAATTCAGACACAACCTTATGAGAGAGGTTCTGGTATGATTTCTTCTTTACAGATAAGGAAGCGGCAGCACAGAGAGGTGTGGTAACTTGCCAGGGTTGTACAGTAGTTAGCAATCGTCAGCCCAGGATTTGAATTCAGGTAGTCTTGCTGTGGGATCTGAGCTGCGTGCTCTACTCTGTCTTGCACATGTATCATGAAAGTAGGGTATTTATCATCCCAAAGCTAACACAAAGATGTTAAATGTGAACTGAATATTTTAAGCACTCTTGTATTTTATCATCTTTTCCAAGTAGCAGGTGGATTATTGGGAATCATGGGAAGAGTGAGCCTACAAATCTCACCTTTGCCCCCAATTCTGAGACATTGGTCCACAGGGGTCCTATTTCTTGGAGTCTTGTCATTTTATGATACACAGCACAGGTGCTGACCCTGCATTTGCAGGAGCCTGAGAGTGAGTGCCTCCTTAAATTTTGTGTCCGGGGCACCTCCTTGCCTCACCTTAGCCCTGGTCCTGATCCATTAACACCAGGAAAATGTTGGCAAAGGATCTAGGCATTTCTATTAACTTGGACCCAACGATCATCTTTAAATTCATAAATGTTTTCCCCTGAGTAGAGCAGACACCAGATATAAAATTATCCCTAATGCCTAGGTTTCTGTAGATACTAATATTCCCTCCATCCCCCAAATTCAGTTCATGGTGTGGCCCAATCCAAACAGGATGCTTGGACTTGACTCCATCCTTTCACCTGCTTTCCACCTGCACCATCCCACAGCAAGTAAAACATTACACTGTTACCATCATCAGCAATAGTACCAATGGCAATCATAGACAGACCTGGCTTCCAAAATGCTGGCAGTTTTGACTGAGTTCCCTGGCTTGGACTTGGCTCACTATCTCCTAAGGTTGAAGCTTAGAGCATTATCTCTGATCAGTCATCTACCTTACCATTCTTCATCCTCCACGCCCAGTTCTCTCTTTTTCCAATACTCATACTTTTCAGTAAGCACTTATAACTGTTTGACCAGTCCCAGCGATAAAATAACCTCAACGAATTTATTTTCCTTGCAGAGTGTTTCCTGCTGTTGGTTCAGGATACCTGATTGGTATTATTTGAGTACACGGAAGGGGAAATAGCATTCTTTTTTTGGGGGGGGGTTAAGTAACATTTATTTTCCTCTTTTAATAATAGCATTTATTTATCTATTTTTAACATCTTTATTGGAGTATAATTGCTTTACGATGGTTAGTTTCTGCTTTATAACAAAGTGAATACATATACATCTATGCCCATATCTCTTCCCTCTTGCATCTCCCTCCCTCCCACCCTCCCTGTCCCACCCCTCTAGGTGATCACAAGGCACTGAGCTGATCTCCCTGTGCTATGTGGCTGCTTCCCACTAGCTATCTATTTTACATTTGGTAGTGTATAT
>NC_041224.1:85180997-85183512 GCF_002837175.3 Physeter macrocephalus
GCACTGAGCTGATCTCCCTGTGCTATGCGGCTGCTTCCCACCAGCTATCGGTTTTACATTTGGTAGTGTATATTTGTACATGACACTCTCTCACTTTGTCCCAGCTTGCCCTACCCCCTCTCCATGTCCTCAAGTCCATTCTCTAGTAGATCTGTGTCTTTATTCCTGTCCTGCCCCTAGGTTCTTCATGACCATTTTTTTTTTGATTCCATATATATGTGTTAGCATACAGTATTTGTTTTTTTCTTTCTCACTTACTTCACTCTGTATGACAGACTCTAGGTGCATCCACCTCACTACAAATAACTCAATTTTGTTTCTTTTTATGGCTGACTAATATTCCATAGTATATATGAGCCACATCTCCTTTACCCATTCATCGGTTGATGGACACTTAGGTTGCTTCCATGTCCTGGCTATTGTAAATAGAGCTTCAGTGAATCCTGCCCATTTTTGGTTGGGTTGTTTGTTTTTTTGATATTGAGCTGCATAAGCTGCTTGTAAATTTTGGAGATTGATCCTTTGTCAGTTGCTTCATTTGCTAATATTTTGTCCCATTCTGAGGGCTGTCTTTTCATCTTGTTTATGGTTTCCTTTGGTGTGCAAAAGCTTTTAAGTTTCATTAGGTACCATTTGTTTATTTTTGCTTTTATTTCCATTTCTCTAGGAGGTGGTTCAAAAAGGATCTTCCTGAGATTTATGTCATAGAGTGTTCTGCCTATGTTGGATCTTTTTTTTTGGAGTGAGGTGATATCTCATTGTAGTTTTGATTTGCATTTCTCTAATGATTAATAATGTTGAGCATTCTTTCATGTGTTTGTTGGCAATCTGTATATCTTCTTTGGAGAAATGTCTACTTAGGTCTCCTGCCCATTTTTGGTTGGGTTGTTTGTTTTTTTGATATTGAGCTGCATAAGCTGCTTGTAAATTTTGGAGATTGATCCTTTGTCAGTTGCTTCATTTGCTAATATTTTGTCCCATTCTGAGGGCTGTCTTTTCATCTTGTTTATGGTTTCCTTTGGTGTGCAAAAGCTTTTAAGTTTCATTAGGTACCATTTGTTTATTTTTGCTTTTATTTCCATTTCTCTAGGTGGTGGTTCAAAAAGGATCTTCCTGAGATTTATGTCATAGAGTGTTCTGCCTATGTTTGATCTTTTTTTTTTTTTTTTTTTTTTGTGGTATGCAGGCCTTCCTCCACTGTGGCCTCTCCCGCTGTGGAGCACAGGCTCCGGACGCGCAGGCCCAGCGGCCATGGCCCACGGGCCCAGCCGCTCTGCAGCACGTGGGATCCTCCCATACCGAGGCGCGAACCCGCCTCCCCTGCATCGGCAGGCGGACGCGCAACCACTGCGCCACCAGGGAAGCCCCGCTGCCTATGTTTTGCACTAAGAGTTTTACAGTGTCTGGCCTTATATTTAGGTCTTTAATCCATTTTGAGTTTATTTTTGTGTATGGTGTTAGGGAGTGTTCTAATTTCATTCTTTCACACATAGATGTCCTGTCTTCCTAGCATTACTTATTGCAGAGGCTGTCTTTTCTCCATTGTATATTCTGGCCTCCTTTATCAAAAATAAGGTGACCATATGTGCGTGGGTTTATCTCTGGGCTTTCATCCTGTTCCATTGATTTATATTTCTGTTTTTGTGCCAGTACCATACTGTCTTGATACCTGTAGCTTTGTAGTACAGTAGAGGCTGTCTTTTGTCCATTGTATATTCTTGCCTCCTTTATCAAAGATAAGGTGACCATATGTGTGTGGGTTTATCTCTGGGATTTCTGTCCTGTTCCATTGATCTATATTTCTGTTTTTGTGCCAGTACCATACTGTCTTGATACCTGTAGCTTTGTAGTACAGTGTGAAGTCAGGGAGCCTGATTCTTCCAGATCCATTTTTCTTTCTACTTTGGCTATTCGGGGTTTTTTGTGTTTCCGTACAAATTGTGATTGAAGAATCCTTGCATTCCTGGGATAAACCCCACTTGATCATGGTGTATGATCCTTTTAATGTGCTGTTGGATTCTGTTTGCTAGTATTTTATTGAGGATTTTTGCATCTATGTTCATCAGTGATATTGGTCTGTAGTTTTCTTTCTTTGTGACATCTTTGTCTGGTTTTGGTATCAAGGTGATGGTAGCCTCGTAGAATGAGTTTGGGAGTGTTCCTCCCTTGCCTATATTTTGGAAGCTTGAGAAGCATAGGTGTTAACTCTTCTCTAAATGTTTGATAGAATTCACCTGTGCAGCCATCTGGTCCTGGGCTTTTGTTTGTTGGCAGATTTTTAATCACAGTTTCAATTTCAGTGCTTGTCATTGGTCTGTTTATATTTTCTATTTCTTCCTGGTTCAGTCTTGCTTGTAGTAATCTCTCATGATCCCTTGTATTTCTGCAGTGTCAGTTGTTACTTCTCCTTTTTCATTTCTAATTTTATTGATTTGAGTCTTCTACCATTTTTTCTTGATGAGTCTGGATAATGGTTTATCAATTTTGTTTACCTTCTCAAAGAACCAGCTTTTAG
>NC_041224.1:85183895-85185547 GCF_002837175.3 Physeter macrocephalus
GGTTGCCCACTCTCACCACTCTTATTCAACATAGTTTTGGAAGTTTTAGCCACAGCAATCAGAGAAGAAAAAGAAATAAAAAGAATCCAAATCGGAAAATAAGAAGTAAAGCTGTCACTGTTTCAGATGACATGATACTATATATAGAGAATCCTAAAGATGCTACCAGAAAACTACTAGAGCTAATCAATGAATTTGGTAAAATAGCAGGATACAAAATTAATGCACAGAAATCTCTGGCATTCATTTATTTCTGATCTGATCTTTATGATTTCTTTCCTTCTGCTAACTTTGGGGTTTTTTTGTTCTTCTTTCTCTAATTGCCTTAGGTGTTAGGTTAGGTGGTTTGTTTGAGATGTTTCTTGTTTCTTAAGGTAGGATTGTATTGCTTTAAACTTCCCTCTTAGAACTGCTTTTGCTGCATCCCATAGGTTTTGGGTTGTTGTGTTTTTATTGTCATTTGTTTCTAGGTGTTTTTTGATTTCCTCTTTGATTTCTTCAGTGATCTCTTGGTTATTAAATAGTGTATTGTTTAGCCTCCATGTGTTTGTACTTTGTACAGATTTTTTCCTGTAATTGATATCTACTCTCATACCATTGTGGTCGGAAGAGATACTTGATATGATTTCAATTTTCTTAAATTTACCAAGGCTTGCTTTGTGACCCAAGATGTGATCTATCCTGGACAATGTTCCATGAGCACTTGAGAAGAAACTGTATCCTGTTGTTTTTGGATGGAATGTCCTATAAATATCAGTTAAGTCCGTCTTGTTTTATGTATCATTTAAAGCTTGTGTTTCCTTATTTATTTTCATTTTGGATGATCTGTCCATTGGTGAAAGTGGGGTGTTAAAGTCCCCTACTGTTTCCCCTTTTATGGCTGTTAGCATTTGCCTTATGCATTGAGGTGCTCCTCTGTTGGGTGCCTAAATATTTACAATTGTTATATCTTCTTCTTGGATTGATCCCTTGATCATTATGTAGTGTCCTTCTTTGTCTCTTGTAATAGTCTTTGTTTTAAAGTCTATTTTGTCTGATATGAGAATTGCTACTTCAGCTTTCTTTTCATTTTCTTTTGCATGGAATATCTTTTTCCATCCCCTCACTTTCCATCTGTATGTGACCCTAGGTCTGAAGTGGGTCTCTTGTAGACAGCATATATATGGGTCTTTTTTTTGTATCCATTTAGCCATTCTGTGTCTTTTGGTTGAGCTTTAATCCATTTACATTTTAGGTAGTTATATATATGTATTTTCCTATTACCATTGTCTTGGGGTTGTTTTTGTAGGTCTTTTCCTTCTCTTGTGTTTCCTGCCTCGAGAAGTTCCTTTAGCATTTGCTGTAATGCTGGTTTGGTGGTGCTGAAATGTCTTAGCTTTTGCTTGTCTGTAAAGGTTTTAATTTTTTCTTTGAATCTGAATGACATCCTTGCCAGGTAGTGTAATCATGGTTGTAGGTTTTTCCCTTTCATCACTTTAATTATGTCCTGCCACTCCCTTCTGGCTTGCAGAGTTTCTGCTGAAAGATCAGCTGTTAACCTTATGGGGATTCCCTTGTATGTTATTTGTTGTTTTTCCCTTGCTGCTTTTAATATTTTTTCCTTGTATTTAATTTTTTTTTTTTTTTTTTTTTTTGCGGTACACGGGCCTCTC
>NC_041224.1:85185761-85201792 GCF_002837175.3 Physeter macrocephalus
CGCTCCGCGGCATGTGGGATCTTCCCGGACCGGGGCACGAACCCGCATCCCCTGCATCGGCAGGCAGATTCTCAACCAATGCGCCACCAGGGAAGCCCCCTTGTATTTAATTTTTAATAGTTTGATTAATGTGTGTCTTGGCATATTTCTCCTTGGATTTAACCTGTATGGGACTCTCTGTGCTTCCTGGACTTGATTAATTATTTCCTTTCCCATATTAGGGAAGTTTTCAAGTATAATCTATTCAAATATTTTCTCAGTCTAGTCCCTTTATTTTCTCTTCTTTTTTGGGACCCGTATAATTCGAATGTTGGTGCCTTTAATGTTGTCCCAGAGGTTTCTGAGACTGTCGTCAATTCTTTTCATTCTTTTTTCTTTATTCTGCTCTTCACTAGTTATTTCCACTATTTTATGTTCCAGGTCACTTATCCGTCCTTCTGCCTCAGTTATTCTGCTATTAATCCCTTCTAGTGAATTTTTAGTTTCATTTATTGTGTTGTTCATCATTGTTTGTTTGCTCTTTAGTTCTTTTAGGTCCTTTTTAAACGTTTCTTGTATTTTCTGCATTCTATTGCGAAGATTTTGGATCATCTTTACTATCATTATTCTGAATTCTTTTTCAGGTAGGCTGCCTATTTCCTCTTCATTTGTTAGGTCTGGTGGGTTTTTGCCTTGCTCCTTCATCTGCTGTGTGTTTCTCTGTCTTCTCATTTTGCTTAACTTAATGTGTTTGGGGTTTCCTTTTCACAGGCTGCAGGTTCATAGTTCCCATTGTTTTTG
Source organism: Physeter macrocephalus (assembly GCF_002837175.3). Lineage (NCBI taxonomy): Eukaryota > Metazoa > Chordata > Mammalia > Artiodactyla > Physeteridae > Physeter > Physeter macrocephalus. The sequence goes on from NC_041224.1 coordinate 85,186,542, forward strand.
GTGTCTGCCCCCAGTGCTAACTTTGGTTCAGTCGGTTTTGTTGGCTTCCTGGTGGAGGGGATTAGTGCCTGTGATCTGGTGGATGAGGCTGTATCTGGCGTTTCCGGTGTGTTTTGGTGTGTCGTGACCTTATTATGATCTTAGGCTGCCTCTCTGCTAATGTGTGGGGTTGTGTTCCTGTCTTGCTAGTTGTTTGGCATAGGGTGTACAGCACTGTAGCTTGCTGGTCATTGAGTGGAGCTGGGTCTTGGCGTTGAGGCAGAGATCTCTTGGAGATTTTCGCCGTTTGATATTACCTGGAGCTGGGAGGTCTTTGGTGGACCAGTGTCCTGAACTCGGCTCTCACACCTCAGAGGCACAGGTCTGATGCCCGCCAGAGCACCAAGACCCAGTCATCCACATGGCTCAGAATAAAGGGGAGAAAAAGAGAAAGGAAAATAAAATAAAATAAAATAAAGTTATTACAATAAAAAATAACAAATATTAAAAATAAGAAAAAAATTTTAAAAGGAAAAGAAAGAAGAGAGCAACCAAATCAAAAAACAAATCCACCAATGATAAAAAGCGCTAAAATGTATAGTAAAAACACACACACACACACACACACACACACACACACACACACCCCCACCAAAAAATGCACAGACAGAACCCTAGGACAAATGGTAAAAGCAAAGCTATACAGACAAAATCACACACAGAAGCATACACATACACATTCAGAAAAATAGAAAAAGTAAAAAATATATATATATATCCCAGAATAAAGGGGAGAAAAAGAGAAAGGAAAATAAAATAAAATAAAATAAAGTTATTACAATAAAAAATAACAAATATTAAAAATAAGAAAAAAATTTTAAAAGGAAAAGAAAGAAGAGAGCAACCAAATCAAAAAACAAATCCACCAATGATAAAAAGCGCTAAAATGTATAGTAAAAACACACACACACACACACACACACACACACACACACACACACACACCAAAAAATGCACAGACAGAACCCTAGGACAAATGGTAAAAGCAAAGCTATACAGACAAAATCACACACAGAAGCATACACATACACATTCAGAAAAATAGAAAAAGTAAAAAATATATATATATATAGTGTTGCTCCCAAAGCCCACCACCTCAATTTGGGATGATTTGTTGTCTATTCAGGTATTCCAGAAATGCAGGGTACATCAAGTTGATTGTGGATATTTAATCCATTGATACTGAGGCTGCTGGAGAGATTTCCCTTTCTCTTCTTTGTTCACACAGCTCCCAGGGTTCAGCTTTGGATTTGTCCCCGCCTCTGTGTGTAGGTCACCTGAGGGTGTCTTTTCTTTGCTCAGACAGGACAGGGTTAAAGGAGCAGCTGATTCGGAGGCTCTGGCTCACTCAGGCCAGGGGGAGGGAGGGGTACGGATGCGGGGTGAGCCTGCGGCGGCAGAGGCCGGCTTGACGTTGCACCAGCCTGAGGCGCGCCGTGCGTTCTCCCGGGGAAGTTGTCCCTGGATCCCGGGACCCTGGCAGTGGCGGGCTGCACAGGCTCCCGGGAGGGGAGGTGTGGAGAGTGACCTGTGCTCACACACAGGCTTCTTGGTGGCGGCGGCAGCAGCCTTAGCGTCTCATGCCCGTCTCTAGGGTCCGCGCTGACAGCCGCGGCTCTCGCCCGTCTCTGGAGCTCTTTTAAGCAGCGCTCTTAATCCCCTCTCCTTGCGTACCAGGAAACAGAGGCAAGAAAAAGTCTCTTACCTCTTCGGCAGCTCCAGACTTTTCCCTGGACTCCCTCCTGGCTAGCCATGGCACACTAGCCCCCTTCAGGCTGTGTTCATGCAGTGAACCCCACTCCTCTCCCTGGGATCTAAGCTCCGAAGGCCGAGCCTCAGCTCCCAGCCCCCACCTGCCCCGGCGGGTGAACAGACAAGCCTCTCGGGCTGTTGAGTGCCGGTCGGCCTCGATCCTCTGTGCGGGAATCTCTCCGCTTTGCCCTCTGCACCCCTGTTGCTGCGCTCTCCTCCGTGGCTCCGAAGCTTCCCCCTCTGCCACCCGCAGTCTCCGCCCACGAAGGGGCTTCCTAGTGTGTGGAAAACTTCCCTCCTTCACAGCTCCCTCCCACTGGTGCAGGTCCCGTCCCTATTCTTTTGTTTTCTTTTTTCTTTTGCCCTACCCAGGTACGTGGGGAGTTTCTTGCCTTTTGGGAGGTCTGAGGTCTTCTGCCAGCGTTCAGTGGGTGTTCTGTAGGAGTTGTTCCACGTGTAGATGTATTTCTGATGTATTTGTGGGGAGGAAGGTGATCTCCACTTCTTACTCTTCCACCATCTTGAAGCTCCTCCTCGGAAATAGCATTGTTGATTTTATTAAGAAATTTCTGTTTTGAAAGTTGGCTTACTTTCTTTTTACTTTGGAGTCATTTGGGTAGCTTGAATCCATGGCTTAAATTTTATTAAATGTTTTTCCTCCATGTTCTTTCCTGTGGAGCCGCCCGTAATGTGGGCCTGGAGGTACCATGCATGGCATAATTGTAGACAGTCACTGCCCTGTGGCATGTTTTAAGCATCCTCCATATCTCCTACTATGACTTATTGGCCTTAGAGCTTAGTGAAAACCCCTTAGGAATATCAGACTGGAGGCTTACATTAGTCAACTTTCTGTGTCAAGTCAGTAGACAAAACATTTACTAAGAGACTGCAGAAAATGGCCATATTTTTGCCAAAGAGATACTGACTACTCCCAACTCTCTGTCTCTCAATTTAGTAAACTTGTTCTTACATTTTTCACAGTGTCTGAAAAGAAGGGTCTTGTCATGTTCCATCAGTATCAAAATGTTACATCTGCAAACCCAATTCTTCTTTGCTTTGTGTAGGTACCAAGAGAGATCACCACTGTGGGCTTTGAGAAGAAGCATGTTATTTAATTTAGGTACTTGGGATTCTCTTAGTCTTTCTTCTGATTTCATATTTTATCTTTTTACTTGATATTTTTCTCTTCAGATCATAGCTGAAAGAGAAAAGTAAGACTTCTATCAATTCAGCTACTCATTCTCTAATTTAGGCAATAATTCACAACGACTCATGGATGGTTGAAGGAAGATGCCATTACCTCCTCTTCCCTCAGCTATTCTGGACAATGTTTTACCTTAGGTGCAGCATCCCTTGAAAGTCTCTGAAGTCTATTTTCAGACTAAATTCATTCCAATAATATATTAGCTGTAAAAGAGAAATAAAAATGCAGATTACACACTGGACCAAAGCAGATCCTGTGTTAGAAAAAATTCTACATTAGAATGTTCAGATTAGATGTTCTACATTAAGGATATTTACTGTCCATTTAGGCTGTGTGTAATCCATTACTTGAAATAACATTATAGCAAAGGGACTCCACACAAGATGTCAGTGTCTGATATGATCTTCTCTTTGTTCAGAACTGCCTGGATGACAAAAGTCTGGAGCCTGTCATCTCCCTTGTGCTTCAGATCCTGAGGCAATGCTACCCTAAGAGTCCACTTCCCTTGGTCACAGCCAGCAGTGCCTATTCCTTCCCAGTCCCTGGGAGCATCACCTCTGAACCTCCACATGTTCTAACTGAAGGTAAAGTATGTGGGTAGTTCTTCTGTACTTATTTTGCTCATAGTTATGAGCTTTATGATGAACTTTTGCATTTGGATAATAGAGGAATGTGGATGAAAGTAGAATCATTTTTTTTAACAGATCAACTGTGATTATCTAATAAGTAATTAGAGACATGTATAAGAAAGCTTTTCATAATACCTACCAAGCCTATTACTGAAGGTAAAGTATGTGGGTAGTTCTTCTGTACTTATTTTGCTCATAGTTATGAGCTTTATGATGAACTTTTGCATTTGGATAATAGAGGAATGTGGATGAAAGTAGAATCATTTTTTTTAACAGATCAACTGTGATTAATAAGTAATTAGAGACATGTATGAGAAAGCTAGTTTTTCATAATACCAAGCTTATTAATTTTGTCCTTAATTATTAACTGTTGGCACTTTGCCTGGTAGCTATGGAATGCCTGTAGAGTCATCTCAGCTGATTTAAAAAAATCTATTTGCAATCCCATGATGGAGTCCCTCCACCATACAGACTGGTTCTGGAATTAATTTGCCCTAAGGATGAAATTGAAATCAAACTTTTGCTGTTTTGCCACCCCATGCAAGTCATTTTAGAATACTTGAAAGTATGATTATCCAACCTCTGAGAAGATTTTGTTGTCAGAAGATACTAGTGCTTTTCAACCTTGTCCTCCTTCCAGGGAACAGATTTTCCATAGGCATCATCTTGTCACAGTGACACTGGGTGCTTTCTGTGGACTTTTGTTTTAAATCAGTTCCTTCGTATTAAAATTAGTGAATCAATCAAAGTGCTGTCTACATTACAACAGCTTTGGCATGTATGTGATCACTAAACTCTGGCAATGTTAGTTGCATAAATACTTCTACATAGAAGTTGCATAAATACTTCTGCATTGGGTGAAGGAAGCCAGAATGGTATTCATGTGTCATTTTATTCTGCACTCATTTTGCATTCAGTGTGGGACAGCAGTTTAGACGTCATGATATAGTGCTCTCAAGTGCCTATGTGCACATGATTTACACATCCAATAAGTGTGAGCATGTGTTGGGATCCTGTACACTTAATAATGGCCCCTTCCTTGTGAGAAGTACTAACCGTTGGGTGGCGAGAATCTCAATCAAAGGCAAAGGGGAAGGCTCATCCATTTCACCTCTGTTTTTTCTTTTCCCCACTCAGAAGATTTTGAAGATGATGGTGAGGAAGAAGAGGACAAAGACTCAGATTCTGAAGATGTGAAAAAGGAAGTAGGTACACTAGCCCTTGCTTCTAATGATCTCTACATTCATAATTCTACAAAGGAAAATGTCCCTTTCTATGTTCAGCTAAGCCCAGGGTAAAATTTTTTTTTAGAAATTTTATTTATTTATTTATTTATTTTTGGTTGCTTTGGGTCTTTGTTGCTGCCCATGCGCTTACTCTAGTTGCAGTGAGTGGGGGCTACTCTTCATTGCAGTGCACGGACTTCTCATTGCAGTGGCTTCTCTTGTTGCAGAGCACGGGCTCTAGGCATGCGAGCTTCAGTAATTGTGGCATGCGGGCTCAGTAGTTGTGGCTCGCGGGCTCTAGAGTGCAGGCTCAGTAGCTGTGGTGCATGGGCTTAGTTGCTCCGCGGCATGTGAGATCTTCCCGGACCATGTCCCCTGCATTGGCAGGCAACTTCTTAACCACTGTGCCACCAGGGAAGTCCCACCCAGGGTAAATTTTAAGGACGGATTTTTGCGTTTCCATTTTAAGGCCTGGCAGATACTGATGCTCACTAAATGATGGCTACTGTTACTGATTTCCAAGTTGTCATTTTTGTCTTGGTAGGCCCAGTACAATCCCATCATCAAGTCAGAGTCTATCTATTATCAAGGCACTAATATTCCATCAGGATAAGCCTGAGGTAGACACTTAGGGTTGGTGTATTTAATGAATGTGAAGGATGTTCAGGCAAAGAGACCATGGAAAGATTTCCTAGGAAACTTTTTCTAGTAGATCTCCACTATCTTTGTAAGTCACTCTTCTTGTCTACCCAATCTATGCACAGGACCACTGTGTAAATGGAACCACAGTTCCATTTACCTTGGAGTCTATGTGAACTGTACTCCTTTGGGTTGTATGGTGCATATCCTGGCCAGCAAGCAAGTGGTGCCTTTTGGTCTCTATCAATAATAACCTATGCTATAGAATGGAGGTCAGCCAACATTCTATGAAAGGTCAGATAATCATTACTCTACGCTTTGTGGGCCATACAGTTTCTGTCACAACGACTCAACTTTGCTGGTGTAGCACAAAAGCAACCATAGACAATCTGTAAACAATAGGGCATGACCATGTTCCACAAAAGCAGACAGTGGGGCATAGTTTACTGACAGCATTTCTAGAAAAAGGTTTCTAAACCTTGGCATATTGGCTGGATAATTCTTTGTCATGGGGGGTTGTCCTGTGCATTATATGATGTTTAGCAGCACTCCTGACCTCAATCCACAAGATACTGGTGACATCCACCCCTTTGCCCCCCAGTCATGAATCAAAACTGTCTCTAGGACTTGACAAATATCCCTGCGGGGCAAAAATCACCCTGTGGTTAAGAACCACTGCTCTAGAATAATGATAATTTATCTATGAGTTATAATTCTATCTCCATCTCTGTTGGTGGACATCGACTTGGACTAGTCCCTTCAAGTTATAGTTCCTTAGTTTTGACATCTGCAAAATAAGACTGAGAAGTAAATGCTACCTTTTATGACATTCCTGGAGATGAAATCTGGATTAAAAAATCTATCTATCTATCTATCTACTTGTCTATTTATCTATCTACTATCCATCCATCCATCCTCCTCTCCCCCTCCCTCTCTTCCTTTCTTTTTACATACTGTTCCATCTACACATCTGCCTAGGGAGAAATAGACTTTTTGAGTTCTCTGTCATAATAATCACTCACCTTGCTAATGGTAGTAGCAGACATAGAGGGGGACTACCTCTTAGCTGGGTCTCTAGGTTAAGGCTGCTGTTGCTATTCTGGTGTGCTCAGGGTTTTGTTGATAAATAGAATCATTTCTGAAGTCATCAGTAGCAAATTGGCTCTTTGCTGTGACTTGCCGATGCAGGCCTATGGAGAACTTGCTGAATTATTTGAATAATACTGTGCTGCTACAGTCATTCATCAATGCCACTTTCCCACCCCTCTTGCTGGCTCTTTGATAACTGAATGTTTGATGCATAACATCAGTCACCTCTTGTATCTGATGTGGAGGGACAAGCTGCAGGCTGGTGCTCGACTTCACACAGCATGGGGTTGGGGGAGAGCTTTCAGACTGTCTCCTTACCCCCACTCTGCAGATGGTGGTGGGTTGGGGTGGAGTGGAATCTAAACAAATAAATAAATCCAGCTGGGAAGGAAGCATAAGACAAATAAGTGAGGGCCTGGAAATAATTCATCAAGAGCCTTCGAGCTGAGGAGAAGGTGAGAAGTAAGTGTGCGAGCATGCATTATAGAGAAACAGAGGAACATCAGAGTGAGGGCTTGATTCTGGGGTAGAGCAGGAGTCAGGGAACCGGAGCCCTAGCAAACTGGTTTTCCCCTGGAGAACCCAGCAGCATTTGCTGCAAGTTATGTGGGCAAGAAGCCAAGAGTATTTATTTCTGGTCAGAGAATGGGCGCAGGCCTTTAACTTGTGGACTTTTCCTTTGAAAATCTTACTTAACAATTGGGAGAAGCCTCTTAGAAAGAATGATTAAAAGGAAATTATATCTGTAAAGGGTCTTGAGAGTGTATAGTTGGGTGCTGTTCTTTGATTGAAAACTGTGAATGTCATCATAAGGAAAGAGAAACTTACAACGAATATAGACTAGAAGTTGGCCATGTTTGTTTTTTTTTCTTAATGAACACAAACATTAGATTTGGACAGACTCTGAAGAAGAGGAGGACAGAAAGAGTGAATTCAAGCTCTTCCTTCCTTTCTTCCCTCCTTTCCTCCTCTTAAACTTTTTTTTTCTTTCAGGTATTTTCTTGGATATGATCCATATGTGGGGCAGCATGCTAAGTTCTTAGGGATGTTATTATGATACAAAAGCAAATAAGACATAGTTTTTATCTTCAAAGAATTCAGTCTAGTAAACTTGGGGATTGTCTCTACCAGAGTTTGAATCAGCACCTTCAAAAGGGTGTTGAACTCAAATCTAAGGCCGGGAAAAGTCAATATTGGAAGGGTCGAACCTGAGAAGGGAGGGAGTTATCTGGGTTAGATGGGTACGAAAATCCTAAATGATGAAGCTTCTCTGGGTTGCCGTGAGGACAGAGAATCTGGTCCACTCCTAAATAAATATAAAGGGTATTTATAAAATACAGAAGTAGTTGACAACCTGCTTGAGTGCCTGGAGAGTCAGAGGCCAAGATTCAAGCTTTGAGGACCAGAGATGGTCTCTGTTACAAGTACTCCACTTTGCTGTTATACTGAGAAAGCCATCACAGGCAGTCTATAAATGAATGAGCATGACTGTGATCCGATAAAACTTTATTTACAAAAACAAGCAGTGGGCTAAAGTTTGCTAACACCTGCTCTAAGGCTGAGTAGGTCACCTAGATAGGCTGAAGCTCATGGGTTACCTGCCGCTTCTCATTCCAGACGTACCAACCTTACTTGCTGGTGGGGAGATGCTTCTCAATGCCTGCCAGGTTGCATTTCTATTGGTGCCACCTTGGCGCATGGCTGAGGCTGTAGCAGAGATGGTGAAAGGAAGATCTGACAGATGAAGCTGGAAAGGATAAGTGTTGGGATCTCCAATACCAGGCTAAGGAGTTTGGGCCTGGTATGCGCTGTATCTGAAAATATCATTATATCAACCTCATGGGATCTATATTTCTTTTAATTTAAAGCTTGGAGGAAAATTGCAGAAGATGGATGGAATATTGCACTTTATCCCCTGAATCAGGAATATAACATTTTAAAAAATGATTTTTAAAAAAATTTATGTTAACCCTCTTATTTATTTATTTTTTTGGCTGCGTTGGGTCTTAGTTGCTGTGTGCGGGCTTTCTCTAGTTGCGGTGAGCGGGAGCTCCTCTTCGTTGCAGTGCACGGGCTTCTCATTGCGGTGGCTTCTCTTGTTGCGAAGCACGGGCTCTAGGCGCATGGGCTTCAGTAGCTGTGGCTCACAGGCTCTAGAGCGCAGGCTCAGTAGTTGTGGCGCACGGACTTAGTTGCTCCGCGGCATGTGGGATATTCCCGGACCAGGGCTCGAACCCATGTCCCCTGCATTGGCAGGCGGATTCTTAACCACTGCGCCACCAGGGAAGCCCAGGAATATAACATTTATTTTCCACATTTATTTGATTTCAGGAAGAATAAGCCAGGCTTTCAGGACTATCAGGTTTTTGCTTAACTAACAAAATAGATTCCTAAAATATAGGGTGGATTCCCCCCCCTATTTTATTAGGGAAACTTGATCTAGGAGAGGCACAGAAAGATGAAGAGATTGAACTATGTCCTTTCTCTGTAACATTCTATAACCTTTGAAAAATACATAAGTGTTTGGAGGAGAGTCATCATCACTGTTAAACTATTATGAAATGATGATCTAGAAGAAGAAATAAAAGGTCTGGTATTATTCAGCCCAATGAAGAAAAGGCTGGTGGTGACTCAGTAAACTTTTAAATGTACAAAGGGATAAAGGTATAGTAGGAGATTACGACCTCCTCCCCAGAGCCTGGAAGGCTCAGCACCATACCTGCTTCTGGAATCTTGACTCCTACAGTCTTCCTCTTATTCTTTATGCTTCAGCCACTTTCTATTTTTAAAAAATTTTTTAAAATTTATTTTATTGAAGTATAATTGATTTATAATGTGTTAATTTCTGCTATACAACAGTGATTCAGTTATCTATACAAATTCTTGTATATGAGTGTACACATTCCGCCACCTTCTTTCTGTAAGCAAATTTAAGTTGCTTTTTTTTTTCTTTTTCTGTTAGTAACTTCTTCCCCCAAGTCTTTGCCTTGTTGGCCGTTATTGTTAAAATGTTACCTCCTTAGCTTCTTTGTACCCCAGCCTCACTCACAATCGCTTCACCACCTCTTATTCTTCCCATGACATTTATCACTGTTTGAAGTTACCTTGCTCATTTGTTTGCTTTCTTACTGTCTTCCTTTTCTCACTAGAAGGCAAGTTCTGTGGAATCATGGACCTTGGTCTGTTCAATTATCAATGAGTCTTAAGTACCTAGGAGAGTGCCCACTCATAGTAGGTGCTCATTAAATGTTTGTGAAAAGAGTGACCTAAATAGGTAGATAGATGAATAGGTACGACAATTACAGTTATGTCAAAGACAGTGATGATGAGATAAAAACAATTCTTTGGTATTGTGCTTCATTGTTTACATAATTCATCTCATTTTACATAAATTATTTATGATGAAGGCTGATAAATACTAACATGAACACTGAGAAAAATTATAATCTTTCTTTGTATTTAAAAAATACAACCTTACATATTAAATTATCCTTGACTAGGCTAGCACTATAACTTGGAGGCAAGGAAACCGTGTCCCAGGATTCTGAAAAGTCACATCTGTAGCTTGTCTCGATATTTCTCAGGATGGCTCTCCTGATTATAACATATTTTTTGAATGTGCCATTGTAGGATGATGACTTGGAAACAGATGTGAACAAGCTGAGCTCCAAACCTGGTCTTGATCGACCTGAAGAGGAACTGATGCAATATGAGGCGATGTGTCTTGAGCTCTCCTGCAGTTTTGAGGTAGAATGTATGCCGTGGTTCTACTTCTCGGTGATGCTAATGGGTTCTTTGCAGACCCTGGGAATCCAAACTGGTCTCCAGATGGAAAGCATTGCTCATCTTTAGCAATCTGCTTCTGGGATCTTTCTGAGAAGGAAGTAAAAGGCTAAACAAAAATGTGAGAAGGTGGCAGAGATAGGATGCATGCAAGGGTCCTATCAATACAATCTGACACCCATCACCTCGGAAAGAAGCAGGATGAAGGTTCACATTGCTGCCTGTTGTCTGGTGGGCAAGGTGCCTTACTGTCAAGTCCTGGGAAAGCAAGTGAAAATTCATGGTGATTTAATCGTTCTCTTGTGAGAGTGGGATGGTTATATGAGATGGCTTTCTGAAGGTGAGCAGCCTGATCCTAGGGTTTCTTTGTTAGCAGAAACAAATCAAGCACCTTATACCTGGTCATGTTAATCCAGTGGTTGGTTGCTGCTGCTTCTTCTGCTGTCCCATCAAAATTTAGACCTGCTTTTGGACCTCCGTTATTTTCTTATGATTCTTCATAAACCATGAATTTGGCCATATCTAAGGCTCCAAGCTAAGTCACTTATGGAAGGGAGTTGACATATTGTACTTCCCTCTAGAAAGCAGAAGGGCATTGGTGGGTAAAAGTTTTAGGGAAGGAAATTTTAATTCAGAGTAAAAAATAATTTTTCTTAAACAATCAGAATGATTCTCAAATAAAAGGAACCACCTTGGGATACAGGGAAGCTTCTGTAAATGAGTCGTTCAGCTAGACTGTAAATGATTGGGGGTGTTGTAGGAGGCGTTCATGTACTGCATAGACTCATACTAGACCCATCAAATGCCCCTTCCAAGTGTGCGTTTCTAGGATTCTGCCATTTCTTTGACTCTTGAAGCTTAGTCTTTCCTTGACTGACCTTGGAAAAAGTTTTCCAGTGCACAGGATTTATGCTTAGCTCTGTGCCCAGAGAGTGAGGACAGGGATCAGATTGTATTCTCTACTTGGAAAGAAACACTGACGTATTCTTTTCCACTTTTAACCTGAAGGAACTGGAGTCCAAACCTGGAGATGGTTTGAACTTTGACGAGACTCAGTATGCCAGTCACCACCACATTCTGACTGCTGCCTCCCCAAAAGGGCTTTGCTTGAATAAGGACCAAATCTCCTGGGGACAAGAAAGAGAAGTCCCTGTCCAGACCTCCCTTCTGAGCAGAGTGAAGACGGGGAGGTCCAACATACATCTAACCTCCAAAAAAGGACCTGGAATGAACCCATACCAAAATGCACAATCCAATGGTCTTGGGATAGGTTCTTCTGGAAGTGAAATCTCAGACATTCAGGCGTCCTTCAAAGAGGATGCTTGGGACATAGATGCGATTTCCTGCCCAAGGATAAGCGCCTCCTTTTCCAATTCCACTAGACCTAGAGAAACTGCTGAATTAATAGATAAGCTCCTGCAGACACATCCGACGCATATCGCCTTCCATGACCCCTATCTTTATATGGCCAAAGCTAGAAGAACCAGATCTGTGTCTGACTTCACAATGATGGCATTTCCTGATTTCTGGGGGCATTGTCCACCTCTCTCTGCCCAGTCTATGTTGGAACGTAAATGTGGAGTCCAAAGGTGATGGTGCTACTAACTTGGGAGCTATATATATTTTTTATTCTTTAGTATTTTTGTAGGTGGAATGGTTTGTACGGATAATTCTGTTATCTTCAGGAAGGTGAGCATTAGTCAGGAGCATGTTAAAAGCCTTAAGGAAATTTTCGCCAAATATACAAGCTTGCCTCCCTACTAGGACATTTCAGAGCCAAGGGTAGGGTGGTGGTAGACATGTGTTTCCACAAAAAGAATTTCTTAGATGATTCTAATGCAACCCCTTACCCTGTATCCATTGAAATCCTACAAAAGGGAAAGATTATCCAGTTTCTCCAAATATTGGGATCATTTCTTAAGGGAAGGTTCTCAGGAAAAAACAAGTATGGATTATTTGGGATCACTTTTCTCATTCACTGCAAATTGGAATCTGATCTCATGTTCATGAGAGGAGGTGGTGGACCTCCATCCCACAGTCCCAACCTTATAGAACCTGACTTGGCTTGGGGAATAGTTTTGCTGCATCTCTGAGGATTGTAAGGAAAAAAAATGCATCCTGCAGGGAAGAAATGTTGTGTGATGGATTATTCCCAGGATGCATGAAATGGAGCTTTGCCTTTGGATAGGCATAGTGAGATTAAAAAGAAAATTACTAAACTCAAGGAGAAAACTATTTTCCCAGAAAATATACTAAGTATGCATACACTAAGTCTATGGAGCAAAGTGTGCATAGCTGTACGTTTTCTTAACTTATTAGCAAGTTCATCAGCAAATTGATGGTGGATCCCAAGAACTGCTCCCACTTGGTCTCCTGGCTGACATCTCTGACCTCACCCCTCTGACCTTATCTCCATGCTCAAGTTCCTGAGAGACACACCACAGGGGCTGGCCCAGCAACAGCTCCCCACTGGACAGGACATCTTTCCCCTGAGTCTAGGCCTCATTTTGACCTTCCCTCCCTCTTCTCCTACCCCTCCCCGCCCCAGAGACCTGGATCGGAAATTCAAGGAGGGAATCTGAAATATCCCTTAGGTATCCTTCCTCCCTCTTACTTAAATCTCCCAGATATTGGTGTTTCTCAGAGAGAAGAATGACCATAGTCTTCTGGAGCAAACAGAACCAAGGACTATAAATGACACAAGAATTCAAAGGCTTATTGGAGCCTCCCAGACCATCAGCAATCCTTTTTTTTTTTTTTTTTTTTTTGCGGTACGTGGGCCTTTCACTGCTGTGGCCTCTTTCGTTGCGGAGCACAGGCTCTGGACGCGCAGGTTCAGCGGCCGTGGCTCACGGGCCCAGCCGCTCCACGGCATGTGGGATCCTCCCGGACCGGGGCACGAACCCCTGTTCCCTGCATCGGCAGGCGGACTCTCAACCACTGCACCACCAGGGAAGCCCCATCAGCAATCCTAATGTCTCCTTCAAAACTGTCTTAGTGCAGAGGGCCTTCTTATTCACACAACCAGAGGCTTCAAAGTCCTTCAGCCCAAATGCTCTTGACAAAACTCTCCTTTGAGTAGAGAATCCTCCTAAAACTAAAATCTGGCATCACTGCTTCCTACATTCCTACTGCTCAGTGTAGTTTTATTTTTTGATAAAGAAGAAAAGGAGGGAGGGGTGGGGCTTTTTGTACTCATTCAGCTCAAGGTTGGAGCATTACTACATTTTTCTTTCATAATTCTCTGATGAGTCCCAAGGCCCTTCCCACATGACCATAGGATGAATGGGGTAAAGAGTGAGGGCCAATCCTTAAAATGTTTCCAATTTTCCTTTCCAGGATCAAAATATTTGAGGATGTCCGGAGGCTCATCCAGCCAAGCGATATTATAAATAAAGTTGTCTTCAGTCTAGATGAGCCTTGGTAGGTGGTCTTGAACATCAGTGGAATGAGGGGGGTGGGAGTAGAGAATATCCTTTGAATGGCATGAGCATAAGAATATTTTAAGTTAGTAATCCATTCCTTCTCCTAAAATCAACACAGTGAAAATTCGGGTTAAAGATCCGTAAGGGAAAGCTTATCTCTAAGAAATGTTAAACTGTGCCCAAGAATAGCAATAAGTCCTATGTTCAAAGGTTCTCTATTTCATTACAGGCCTTTGCAAGACACCACTTCTGACTGCTTACGGTTCTTCTCCAAGTTTGAGTCTGGAAATCTTCGCAAAGCCATCCACGTGCGTGAGTAAGTAAGGAAAGCTGCAGGGGCCATACTCGGTATGGCTCAGCCCTGTTTTGTATCCCTCCCCCGCAAGGAGACATTTTCGAAGTTTTCCCTTTTTGGGACGTGGTGAGTGGTAAGTAATTTTTTTTGGTACATGAAATATTTCAAGGAAGCCCAACATATAACAGATACAAGTGGAGCTGTTTGGGATGGAGAAGGGAAAGGCAGGCATGTTAAGATTCCTCCTCAGCCTCCTTCTCTTTGTTGTCTGCTATCTCAGCTTCTTCTTCCTACAGCTCCTGCTTTTATTATTTATTGTCTCCGTTTATCATGTTCCAAGGATCCAGGAGGGAAGACCTAATTAGGAATCTCCTAGTGGGACAATGAGCAGTCCAGGATGTGCCTAAGCTCCTGGCCTTACTCAGGTCTTTCTCTTTATATCTGCCTTTGGCCAGAGTGTAGAATCCTAAATTCATCAGTTGTGGTCGGGGTGACAGAGTCAAATGACAGAAAATAAACCTACTTACAGGCAAAGATTTTTTATGATCGCTTTTTGGAGAGAGCATTGTGGGCATAGCAGACAATTTGAGGGTCATAGACTTCCTGGAATTGTTCTCATGAGTGTCCCTATGGTGCCAACTATAGCTTCATTCATTGTATGGTGAGTTCAGTGGTTAGAGTGTGTTGCTTATAGTGACGATGGGAGGGGTGGGACACCATCTGCTCTGCTACGGCTTCAACAAAGCTCTCCCCTTCCACAAATCTCACTATATATACACTGCCATTTAATCAGAGGGCTAGAGTAGGAGAGTATGAATGAATCAGGGCAAAACCATTGCCCTTTCTAGAAGAGCAACTCAAAGAGCGTGCCAAGGGGATGGGATAAGTATCTTTTTGAAAATGAAATATCCTGATGATAATGTTTAAGTCAAAGCTTTATTGCTAATTCTGTTGCTCAAGCTTGAAAAAGTAATATTTTGGAGACATAGTGATTGGGTGGGGACACATGAGGACTTTCTGGGGTGCCGGAACTGTTCTACATATTGATCCAGGGAGTTGTCACACAGGTGTATCCAGATGAATTTGCTTAAACTCGTTGAGCTGTACATTTAAGATCTGTGTACTTGGGCTTCCCTGGTGGCGCAGTGGTTGAGAGTCCGCCTGCCGATG
>NC_041224.1:85202209-85208035 GCF_002837175.3 Physeter macrocephalus
GATCCCACATGCCGCGGAGCAGCTAGGCCCGTGAGCCATGGCCACTGAGCCTGTGCATCCGGAGCCTGTGCTCCGCAACGGCAGAGGCCACAACGGTGAGAGGCCTGCGTACCAAAAAAAAAAAAAAAAAAAAAAAGATCTGTGTACTTTACTTCATGTAAACTAAATCAGTTGAAAAGGGAAAAAACAAACAGACAAATCTTTCATTGCTAGTCTAATTCATGTTTGTTGCCTTACTGGAGATGTACATATATTATACTACTTAATCTTTATAAACAGTACTGCAAGTTTAGGCACTATTTCTTTTTTTAAAATTTATTTATTTATTTGCTTATTTATGGCTGTGTTGGGTCTTCGTTGCTGCGTGCGGGCTTTCTCTAGTTGCGGCCAGTGGGGGCTACACTTCATTTCAGTGTGCGGGCTTCTCATTGAGGTGGCTGCTCTTTGTTGTGGAGCATAGACTCTTAGCGCATGGGCTTGAGTAGTTGTGGCACGCAGGCTCAGTAGTTGTGGCTCGCAGGCTGTAGAGCGCAGGCTCAGTAGTTGTGGTGCATGGTCTTAGTTGTTCTGCGGCATGTGGGATCTTCCCCGACCAGGGCTCGAACCCATGTCCCCTGCATTGTCAGGCAGATTCTTAACCACTGTGCCACCAGGGAAGTCCCTAGACACTTTTCTATTTTTCATTTGAGGAGACTGATGCTCAAAAGTCATGTCTAACATCAAATAGTAATGGCATATCCAACCAGATGTGACCACATTTTCTCTGGGATATAGCACACTTGCATTTTTCCAGCTGGACAGAAACTTCATTACCATTTAATAAAAAGATAGGCTATAATTGTATAACTGACTCTTCTAATACCAGGACACTGCTCCCCCCTCCTTAAATTTCCAAAGCCTCTGTCCAATATTGTGAGATAAGAATGATAACTATAACTTACCAGCCAACCAAGATCCTGGATCTTACATCTCTCATCCAGAACCTGAGATGTGTAGATTTCTCAGTGTTGGAAGTTCTCTTAAAGGCTTTTAACCCTCTGATCTTGCTTCTGACTTTGCAGGTTGGAGTACGACTTACTGATCAATGCTGATGTGAATAGCACGCAGCACCAGCAGTGGTTCTACTTCAAGGTGAGCGGTATGAGGGATGCGGTCCCTTATCGCTTCAACATTATCAACTGTGAGAAGGCCAACAGCCAGTTCAATTACGGTATGAGCTCTTGGGAAATAGAGACTTTCTCAATAACATCAAAAATGATGTCACTTTTGAGTGCTTGAATTATTATCAGAAGCCCTGCTTGGGTTGCAAAGGGTTTGAAGTTGGGCTGACATGTTTTGGTTGCCAGATATGGCAAGACGGCCGCCAACCTATGGTAAATTGCTACTATGGGAGGAGAACCTTGAAACTCTCCCTCTGCTATGAAATGTTAATACCTCACCTAACTTTCCACCGCTTCCTGCCTCACTTGCTCCACCTTGAACTTTTTGAGGCCAGTGAGCCCTCTCATTTATTCCTTCTCTCTGCCTCCTAAATCCCATAGGAGCAAATGTACTGATCTGTTGATATTTGTCACAGACAAGCAAATGGCACAATTCCATTGGACAACACTGATTTCCACTTTCAGAAAACTCTGGAGAAAGTTTAAATTCTCCTGAATACCTGTGGCAATTTTAGAGGAGACTTTCAAGGGACAATGACTGACTAGTAGCCCATATTTATTTTGAATGTTTCTAGAAATAGGAAATTCTGGCTGGCTTACATTCTAATGTATTAGTGGCTCTGAGTAAGGAAAAAATATTCCCTGTAGCTCCAGGTCCGAGCATAGGACATTACCTGTATTTTGTACTGATTAAATAGACTCTTGCTGGTATAGAAAGAGAAAAGGTGAGCCTTGACACTTGTATTCACTTGATGCAGCTGCTGTAACAAATTGTCACACATTTTGTGGCTTCAAAGAAGACAAATGTATTCTCTTACAGTTCTGGAGTCCACAAGTCCCAAATCAGTTTCACTGGTCTTAAGTCAAGGTGTTGGAAAGGCCATGCTTCCTCTGGACATTCTAGGGGATTATTTGTTTCCTTTCCTTTTCCAGCTTTTAGAGGTATGTTCCTCACATTCCTTGGCTCATGGCCCTTTCCTCCATCTTCAAAGTCAGCTGCATAACATCTTCAAATCTCTCTGCTTCGGCCACATTGCTTTTCCTCTGTAGTCAAACCTCTCTGTACCTCCCTCTTGGAAAGACATGTGTGATTGAATTTAGGGCCCACCAAGATAATCTCCCCATCTCAAGATACTTAATTTAATCATATCTACAAAGTCCCTTCTGTCATATAAGGTTAATATACAGCTTCCATGGATTAAGACCTGGGTATCTTTGAGGGCCATTATTCAACCTACCACAGCTCTCCTTTTCTATCCCCCCCTCCCCGCAATGGATTAATCCTGTCTTTATTTTGTGTAGGGATGCAGCCAACTCTGTATTCTGTGAAGGAGGCTCTTCTTGGCAGACCTGCCTGGGTACGGACAGGCTATGAAATCTGTTATTACAAGTAAGTTAGAGTGTTGTTAGCTTCCTTTGCTCTTTTGTTCTCTCTCAATTTCCTGCTTCTCCATGTTCATCTTATAAACCTGAGCAATCTGTGCTTGTCTGCTGTACTTGTCACTCTTCCAATGGCAAACGCTCTGTCCTTCAGAAGCCTAAGCGTGTTAAATGGCACCCACAGTAGACCTCAAGAAATATCTTTTGATTTTCTGAAAAGTCATCTATTCTTATTTAAACACCTTAAAGCCTTTAGACCTTACTGTTGGATATTATTATATAGATTCAACCTATGATTAGTGCATCAAGCTTCAGTTCTTTTCCTGTTTCCATTGGTCCCAGTGAACAAAAAGTGTGAGATATTCTAACTTATTCTTATCCTTCCCATGCTTCAGTTTTCCAAAGCAGATAAACATGAATATGTGAGAAATATACTTAAGTAACTGTTCCTCCACAGAAAGATAAATTTTGGAAAAAATAGAAGAGAAAGGTATTTTCAGAATTCATCTTCAACTCTTGATCAGTAGCCACTTTCATCAATGTATCCTGTAAAGTTGTAATGAAATTTGAATTATCCGTATATTTTGATAAAATACATGCATGCATTCCAGACCCATGAACTGCTTATTTGTGCATTTTCCTTTGATAGAAAATAAAATACAAATTCATAAGACAAAAAAAGGGTAGGGAGTGTGGACAGGTAGAAACTATGTAGCTAATTATTAGCTTGTTGCTGGTTTCTTATAAAAAACTGATAGGCTAGTACTTATTTTCTTGGATAA
Organism: Physeter macrocephalus; assembly: GCF_002837175.3. Lineage (NCBI taxonomy): Eukaryota > Metazoa > Chordata > Mammalia > Artiodactyla > Physeteridae > Physeter > Physeter macrocephalus. The sequence continues at coordinate 85,205,532 of NC_041224.1, forward strand.
AGTAATTTATATCTCTTTCTGAGATTACAGGAGGCCCCTAAAAATATTATCAGGCATTCTTGAGTTCAGGATAGTTGCAAATATCAAAAAGAAAGAGTAAAAATGCTTATGCCTCTTGGCTTTTGCGACTGTAAGGACAGGAGCATTGACAGATAGGAAGGTCAAGAATCTTGTTGCTCTATCAGACACAAGGGCAATCATCACCATAGAAGTAAGGATAGTCTATAAAGCACAGAGATGGGCTAACAGTTTGTAATGAAAGAGTCAGCAGTCTTTAGTCTTGGATGTATTAGAATATGGACCTGGATAGTATTTTCATTATATTCTTCAGAACAATAGCAAAGCCATACAATGTTGTTGGTTTTCCATAGCAATGACTTTCTGACCCACCTATCTACAGACTCTCGGGATCCTCTTATGGTCCAAAGAGATTGAGACTAAAATCATCTCAAGGTGACAGGGGCCACAGCTGTAGGGGAAAATAATGGAAGCATACATTTGGACTTCGGTGTGTTAAGAATAACTTTTAGTGTCCTCGAGAAATAGTAATTCTAAATAAACATGAAAGACCCAGCTTGCAGTGGGCTTGGATCTGGAGGTTAGTAAGAGATTGGACAAACATAACATTCAGCATCCCCTGGGGGAAGGGGGGATAGCTCTCCCTGGAGGCTGCTTCCTTGGAGGTGGGGGATAAGGCGTGGGCTTAAGGGGATTTAGAATCTGCCAAGAGGAAAAGGAAGAAATCAAACATCCCAAAGTGGAGCCTGGGCCTAAAGAATGCCAATGTTAATGTTAATAGCTTTTAGATTCATTAACAAGACAATTGTTATGTGATTAAAGAGTAACAGAGGGGTAACATGAAAACCATGAATGTATAATGTAATTCATTTTTCGTCTTCCAGCCATGAATACAACAGAAATGAATGGATAAGATTGTGACATTATAACGTAGTTTGTTTTACACCAGTTCACCGCATTGTGTTAACATATTTCCAATAATGTGATCTAACAACAGGATAGATATGTTATGTGTATCTCTATTCAACCGCAAATCAGAGTGCCTTTCCCTACCGTAGAATGCCTTAGATTATACAATGTATTTATTTCTCTCTTTTACCCATCACAATCTTTGAGTTGATCTGCTTTTGAAGATTTTTTGGCTTCATCCCTGACTTTATGCTCTCTAATGTATTAATTTGGGAGAACTTTACCTCCTATTTCTTTGTCTCCAATATGTCATCAGGAACTCAGAAGTCTTATTTCTATTACATTCTTATATTTAGTACCATGTTCTAAAAGGGGTGCCCGGGTGCTTATTGTGGAGAGAACCATGAGCCATGGTACCTGAGTATATCTATGGGAGGGTGAAAGAAGAGTACTCAGAAAGAATGGGATATCCATTTCCTTCAAAAAGTGATAGCAACAGTGATCAGTTAAGGAGGTGGGCTGACTGCTTTGTGGGGCCGCGCATCATCACTTAGAAAGTGATCTCCACACTGTTTTGATAAGATATACTAATCCGTGTACTTTTAATATAGATTTGTTCATAATTTAAAAAAATCAATTATACACATCTTACTATACTAATATATTATGCATACTAGAAAACATGCAGAAAGTTTAGAATTTTAAGACATGGGGAAAAGATAAAAGAAAATTTTAATTTAAATCTTTAAATTTTAAATGTAAAATTGTTATATATTTTTTTACTGTTGGTAACTTGGGGCATGCTATACCCTTAAGGTATACCATGAAAAATAAAGCTGTAAATTGCCTTTTGGCTAATTTTGAAAAATTGTGGTTAACTTCTCCAATCTAATTAGATAATTTTTACACAAATAAGAGTTCTTGAGAAAGAGCTAATATTAAGGTAGGAGGTAGGCCATGTCAATTCTTTCATTTTCTCCATCATTTGTGTTTAAAATGTAATATTATTATCAATCTCTGAATTCCAAGCAGAATTTAGAAAAAACTAATTATCTATATTGCAGGGTTTAGTTTAATTTAGATAATATAATCTGTAAATCCACTAGAGAAGGCTTCTGCAAGTTTAAATACCTTGCCAGAAGCTAAAATCTAAAGAATGAGAGAGATGGTGAGCTATTCTCATCCCTCCCATAGGAAGCCTACTGTACAGCAATCGATACTAAACTACCTGACATATGAAAACCATAGATATAAAATGTAATGTATTTTTCATATTCCAGCCCTGGAAAACAACAGAGAAGAATGGATAAGACTCCTATAGTGTAATCTAGCTTGTTTTATAATTATTCATCATAGTAGCTTGACTTGGACAGCATAAGGGCAGCGTTGTCCATCCCCATATTAAACCTCAGACAACTTTCTTTCTTCCTTATTAGATCATAATAAACTTAAAGAGAAATTCTAATATCTTCTCCCTGTGTTCAGGAGATCTGACCTTCTTGCCCCTCCCCTGGGGTACCTCCTCCCCCCCTCCCCCTCCCCTCTCCTCCCCCCTCCCCCCTCCCCTCTCCTCCCCC
>NC_041224.1:85208091-85211743 GCF_002837175.3 Physeter macrocephalus
CTCCCCCCCATCCCCCACCCTCTCCCACCCACCTGGCAGATCCCTAAGCCAGAAAATCAAAAGGGATCCTCCAGAGGGAAGAACAGAAATAGGCAGGCCTATTTTTCCATGCCTCTTGTAAAAGTAAGCAAGGACTGTTTTAGTTTCTGCTTTATTTGCTTCCCTGCGGTCTGCTTCTCCCTCTCATGTACACAGCCTCACACCTTTTTGAATTTTCTCCCAGCTCTGGTCTAAAGTAATTTTGGTGACTTACTGTGAAGGGCAGAGCGAAGGAAGCTGCATGCTCGGAGTGGCCGTGTAATACACAACAGCTGATCTCTTCTGACATTTATCTCTTCTCATGAGAGGAGATGGAACAGCTCACTCATGAAGATGAATGTCATACAAGAGCTCTGCCATCATGCATCCTTCCCGGGGATCTCAGGAGAGAGATTTGGTGCTATACAGAATATGAGAAACTCTGCAGACACAGGGCAGCCTGGTGACTTGACTGCCCTGCCTTATTAGATCCTGTTAAGTGAAATGATGCTCCCATGTTAAACAGAGCCATCGTCATTATAAGGTTATCTAATTCACTCTCTATCTTGGCATTTGCTTCTTTCATGCACACACAGAAAAAAAAACTTCCCAAAGATAAAATTTAAAAAATGACTTCCCAGCATATTTTAACATACAAATGGAAGGAGACTGAGTTCATAACCATGCATTTGTGTACATTGCTCCTTGCTTCATTGAAAGCTTTATGATTTTAAAAGTGCAGACCCTTCCGAGGATAAATTGTTCAGGGAATGGAAAAGCAAAGGGGAGCCTTTTAACTGTGGAATGGCTGATCTATCCATATCATCTTTGACCCAACATGCATCTAGGATCTGGCATATTTGAGAGCACACTTGATTTTCACCAGGCTTCTTCTCCACCTAGAAGAGCAGATAAAGGAGAGAAAGTTTCTGGAGTGAAACTTCTACCACTCATTAATGATGTGACCTTGGGGCAAATTATTCCAGCCTCTCTCAACTTCAGATTCCTCATCAGCAAAAGGGGATAATAATGGTATCTACTTGATAAATCTGTGCTGAGGATGAAGTGAAATGAGATAAAGCACATGGAAATCTTACAACAGTGTCTGGTGCATAGTGGATGTTCAGTGAATGTTAGCAATTATTAGTAATTAGTAGAAGCTTCTTAGTGGCATCAAATACCAGTGACATAAAAAATCATAGTGGTATGAATAATTTTCTCACTAGCTATCATCTGGATTATTTTACATTCCTTCTGTTATTTTAGACTTCAGGTTTATAGGTATCTCTGATTTATGAAAACCGAAACTTCAAATTCTTACTTGCTGAATTAAACCAAAAGACCTCTTGTCCTTTTATCCATTCTTATGAGACAGGTGATAAAATGAAAAAAAATCTTGGTTTTGGGGTAAGCCCACATCTAGGGTTGAATCCTGTTTATTGTGCTTGTTGTGTGAGGGAATGGAAAAGCAAAGGGGAGCCTTTTAACTGTGGAATGGCTGATCTATCCATATCATCTTTGACCCAACATGCATCTAGGATCTGGCATATTTGAGAGCACACTTGATTTTCACCAGGCTTCTTCTCCACCTAGAAGAGCAGATAAAGGAGAGAAAGTTTCTGGAGTGAAACTTCTACCACTCATTAATGATGTGACCTTGGGGCAAATTATTCCAGCCTCTCTCAACTTCAGATTCCTCATCAGCAAAAGGGGATAATAATGGTATCTACTTGATAAATCTGTGCTGAGGATGAAGTGAAATGAGATAAAGCACATGGAAATCTTACAACAGTGTCTGGTGCATAGTGGATGTTCAGTGAATGTTAGCAATTATTAGTAATTAGTAGAAGCTTCTTAGTGGCATCAAATACCAGTGACATAAAAAATCATAGTGGTATGAATAATTTTCTCACTAGCTATCATCTGGATTATTTTACATTCCTTCTGTTATTTTAGACTTCAGGTTTATAGGTATCTCTGATTTATGAAAACCGAAACTTCAAATTCTTACTTGCTGAATTAAACCAAAAGACCTCTTGTCCTTTTATCCATTCTTATGAGACAGGTGATAAAATGAAAAAAAATCTTGGTTTTGGGGTAAGCCCACATCTAGGGTTGAATCCTGTTTATTGTGCTTGCTGTGTGGAGTTCCTCAGGACAATTAACATCTCAATTTTCCCAGTCTGTAGAGTGTGCATAATAATACCTTGAAAGGATATAATTAGGATTAGAGATAAGATATGCCAAGTATTCTAATTATTACTTCTAGAGTCTTAGGTCAATTTATTGTACAGGCCCTAGCTGAACAGCTGCTAAGTCCAGGTACTGTGCCAAGCGTGAAGATATACAGACAAATAAGCATAATCCCTGCCATAAAGCATGGGCAGTGAGGGAGAGGCACAATGTGATAAGAATTATGTAAAAGGGTGGATATTGGGGAAGACTTCCTGAAAGAGGAAACACTTGTGTTGAGTCTTGAAGGAGGAAGAGGAGTTGGCTAAATGAGGAAGAAGGAAAGCATTTCCATACAAAGGAAGAACATGGGAACCATTTGAAATATAAAGGATGAAATGTTACTGCCTTGCAAACATCCCTCAGTATGTTCAAATCATAATTGGGAAAACAAAAAGAACTTGGTAGGATCTCACTTTATCATGGACTAATTGCTAATTGTAGCAAGCCAAGTGTTTCACTTTGGAGATTTATGGAACACTTCACTTTGAAGAAGGTGATCTTGGGAAAGTTTAAAGGTTTCTGAAGAGGAAACCTTTGCTAGAGGTGGAGTTATCTCAGGGACTCTCCCACTACAATGCAGCCACCAGGAGACTCCAGTGGGGAAGCCTGACGTTTGCTTTAGTTTCACCTACAGCGTAGACCCTGGATTAGGGTTGCAAGTGAATCTCCTTTAGCGGAAACTCATCCTAAATGAGGTGATTTTCATTTTTCTTAAATTCCAGCCATCAGCAACCATCCTGAAGAGGGCTGGATTATTAATGGGGAGCTTTTAGTCTTGCCCACGACAATCTTGCCCATGAAGCTACAGCAAGGGTGTATGTACAACAGGTTTATGTGTGAGTGTGTGTGTGTGTGTGTGTGTGTGTGTGTGTGTGTGTTTTGGGAGGGTGAGGAGGTAGATTTTATAGGCCAAACTACCATTCTAAACTTTCCTTAAATCACTAGAACCTTGGCCCACAGAAGGTCAAAAGCTAAAAATTATTCTATTTTATTTCTCTCTCCATTTCACTATAGCTGTTCCCTGCCTGGAGTCCAGATTTGGTTTGAATGGTGGAAAGAACCTAGGGATGGGAATTTCATAATCTTTTTTTTTTTTTCAGAGAGAGCAGCAACTAGGGTGCATTTATTTCCTCCTGGGCCTGGCAGGCTGGGAGCAGAATACAGACAAAGGCACTGGGGCATGTGGCCTGTTATGGCCTGGAGTTCAGCTGCCTGGGTGGTAACTGAATGGGTGTGCCAGGGTGTGTAGGGACTGGAGTGATCCTCCCAGAACTGAGAGAAGGGCCCTTGGGGTGTGCAAGCAACACAAACGTTGGGCTTGGCACAGATGCAAGAGAAGGGTTATGGAGTAGATGTGAGATGGGTGTGCTGGGGCAGGGTGTGTTGAAGCATGTTGGGC
>NC_041224.1:85217359-85219800 GCF_002837175.3 Physeter macrocephalus
CTCCCCCCCATCCCCCACCCTCTCCCACCCACCTGGCAGATCCCTAAGCCAGAAAATCAAAAGGGATCCTCCAGAGGGAAGAACAGAAATAGGCAGGCCTATTTTTCCATGCCTCTTGTAAAAGTAAGCAAGGACTGTTTTAGTTTCTGCTTTATTTGCTTCCCTGCGGTCTGCTTCTCCCTCTCATGTACACAGCCTCACACCTTTTTGAATTTTCTCCCAGCTCTGGTCTAAAGTAATTTTGGTGACTTACTGTGAAGGGCAGAGCGAAGGAAGCTGCATGCTCGGAGTGGCCGTGTAATACACAACAGCTGATCTCTTCTGACATTTATCTCTTCTCATGAGAGGAGATGGAACAGCTCACTCATGAAGATGAATGTCATACAAGAGCTCTGCCATCATGCATCCTTCCCGGGGATCTCAGGAGAGAGATTTGGTGCTATACAGAATATGAGAAACTCTGCAGACACAGGGCAGCCTGGTGACTTGACTGCCCTGCCTTATTAGATCCTGTTAAGTGAAATGATGCTCCCATGTTAAACAGAGCCATCGTCATTATAAGGTTATCTAATTCACTCTCTATCTTGGCATTTGCTTCTTTCATGCACACACAGAAAAAAAAACTTCCCAAAGATAAAATTTAAAAAATGACTTCCCAGCATATTTTAACATACAAATGGAAGGAGACTGAGTTCATAACCATGCATTTGTGTACATTGCTCCTTGCTTCATTGAAAGCTTTATGATTTTAAAAGTGCAGACCCTTCCGAGGATAAATTGTTCAGGGAATGGAAAAGCAAAGGGGAGCCTTTTAACTGTGGAATGGCTGATCTACCCATATCATCTTTGACCCAACATGCATCTAGGATCTGGCATATTTGAGAGCACACTTGATTTTCGCCAGTCTTCTTCTCCACCTAGAAGAGCAGATAAAGGAGAGAAAGTTTCTGGAGTGAAACTTCTACCACTCATTAATGATGTGACCTTGGGGCAAATTATTCCAGCCTCTCTCAACTTCAGATTCCTCATCAGCAAAAGGGGATAATAATGGTATCTACTTGATAAATCTGTGCTGAGGATGAAGTGAAATGAGATAAAGCACATGGAAATCTTACAACAGTGTCTGGTGCATAGTGGATGTTCAGTGAATGTTAGCAATTATTAGTAATTAGTAGAAGCTTCTTAGTGGCATCAAATACCAGTGACATAAAAAATCATAGTGGTATGAATAATTTTCTCACTAGCTATCATCTGGATTATTTTACATTCCTTCTGTTATTTTAGACTTCAGGTTTATAGGTATCTCTGATTTATGAAAACCGAAACTTCAAATTCTTACTTGCTGAATTAAACCAAAAGACCTCTTGTCCTTTTATCCATTCTTATGAGACAGGTGATAAAATGAAAAAAAATCTTGGTTTTGGGGTAAGCCCACATCTAGGGTTGAATCCTGTTTATTGTGCTTGTTGTGTGGAGTTCCTCAGGACAATTAACATCTCAATTTTCCCAGTCTGTAGAGTGTGCATAATAATACCTTGAAAGGATATAATTAGGATTAGAGATAAGATATGCCAAGTATTCTAATTATTACTTCTAGAGTCTTAGGTCAATTTATTGTACAGGCCCTAGCTGAACAGCTGCTAAGTCCAGGTACTGTGCCAAGCGTGAAGATATACAGACAAATAAGCATAATCCCTGCCATAAAGCATGGGCAGTGAGGGAGAGGCACAATGTGATAAGAATTATGTAAAAGGGTGGATATTGGGGAAGACTTCCTGAAAGAGGAAACACTTGTGTTGAGTCTTGAAGGAGGAAGAGGAGTTGGCTAAATGAGGAAGAAGGAAAGCATTTCCATACAAAGGAAGAACATGGGAACCATTTGAAATATAAAGGATGAAATGTTACTGCCTTGCAAACATCCCTCAGTATGTTCAAATCATAATTGGGAAAACAAAAAGAACTTGGTAGGATCTCACTTTATCATGGACTAATTGCTAATTGTAGCAAGCCAAGTGTTTCACTTTGGAGATTTATGGAACACTTCACTTTGAAGAAGGTGATCTTGGGAAAGTTTAAAGGTTTCTGAAGAGGAAACCTTTGCTAGAGGTGGAGTTATCTCAGGGACTCTCCCACTACAATGCAGCCACCAGGAGACTCCAGTGGGGAAGCCTGACGTTTGCTTTAGTTTCACCTACAGCGTAGACCCTGGATTAGGGTTGCAAGTGAATCTCCTTTAGCGGCAACTCATCCTAAATAAGGTGATTTTCATTTTTCTTAAATTCCAGCCATCAGCAACCATCCTGAAGAGGGCTGGATTATTAATGGGGAGCTTTTAGTCTTGCCCACGACAATCTTGCCCATGAAGCTACAGCAAGGGTGTATGTACAACAGGTTTATGTGTGAGTGTGTGTGTGTGTGTGTGTGTGTGTGTGTGTGTGTGT
>NC_041224.1:85220443-85240694 GCF_002837175.3 Physeter macrocephalus
GGGTGCCAAGGGCTGGGAGAACAGAAAGGCCTGTGGGTCAGCAGGAGCCATGAAGATGTGACTGCAAACAGGATCAGCCCTGGGGGAGACCGAAGAGTCCAAGGTGACTCCTACAGCAAGGCGATGAGGGGGCAGGTCTGGGACTCCCGTTCAGGAATACATGGTCAGCTGTAGCCACTCTTGGGTGTTCACCTGGATTTGTCCAGTGCCATCTTTGTCAAGAGATTTGAAGGCATGGAACATGGCATCTAGTCTGACCAGGCAGCTGATGAAGTTGTCAAAATCCATGTTCCCTCCCTCATCTGAGTAGCGTTGGATGATCATGTTGTAGGAGATGCTCATTCAGGCGGAATCCTGCTGGCTCAAAGGCCCCCGGGAGTTCACTGCTGCCAATGGTCCCTGAACGTGTTCAAATCATAATTGGGAAAACAAAAAGAACTTGGTAGGATCTCACTTTATCATGGACTAATTGCTAATTGTAGCAAGCCAAGTGTTTCACTTTGGAGATTTATGGAACACTTCACTTTGAAGAAGGTGATCTTGGGAAAGTTTAAAGGTTTCTGAAGAGGAAACCTTTGCTAGAGGTGGAGTTATCTCAGGGACTCTCCCACTACAATGCAGCCACCAGGAGACTCCAGTGGGGAAGCCTGACGTTTGCTTTAGTTTCACCTACAGCGTAGACCCTGGATTAGGGTTGCAAGTGAATCTCCTTTAGCGGAAACTCATCCTAAATGAGGTGATTTTCATTTTTCTTAAATTCCAGCCATCAGCAACCATCCTGAAGAGGGCTGGATTATTAATGGGGAGCTTTTAGTCTTGCCCACGACAATCTTGCCCATGAAGCTACAGCAAGGGTGTATGTACAACAGGTTTATGTGTGAGTGTGTGTGTGTGTGTGTGTGTGTGTGTGTGTGTGTGTGTGTGTTTTGGGAGGGTGAGGAGGTAGATTTTATAGGCCAAACTACCATTCTAAACTTTCCTTAAATCACTAGAACCTTGGCCCACAGAAGGTCAAAAGCTAAAAATTATTCTATTTTATTTCTCTCTCCATTTCACTATAGCTGTTCCCTGCCTGGAGTCCAGATTTGGTTTGAATGGTGGAAAGAACCTAGGGATGGGAATTTCATAATCTTTTTTTTTTTTTTCAGAGAGAGCAGCAACTAGGGTGCATTTATTTCCTCCTGGGCCTGGCAGGCTGGGAGCAGAATACAGACAAAGGCACTGGGGCATGTGGCCTGTTATGGCCTGGAGTTCAGCTGCCTGGGTGGTAACTGAATGGGTGTGCCAGGGTGTGTAGGGACTGGAGTGATCCTCCCAGAACTGAGAGAAGGGCCCTTGGGGTGTGCAGGCAACACAAACGTTGGGCTTGGCACAGATGCAAGAGAAGGGTTATGGAGTAGATGTGAGATGGGTGTGCTGGGGCAGGGTGCGTTGAAGCATGTTGGGCCCTGGCTGTTGACTGAGAATCCGGGTGCCAAGGGCTGGGAGAACAGAAAGGCCTGTGGGTCAGCAGGAGCCATGAAGATGTGACTGCAAACAGGATCAGCCCTGGGGGAGACCGAAGAGTCCAAGGTGACTCCTACAGCAAGGCGATGAGGGGGCAGGTCTGGGACTCCCGTTCAGGAATACATGGTCAGCTGTAGCCACTCCTGGATGTTCACCTGGGTTTGTCCAGTGCCATCTTTGTCAAGAGATTTGAAGGCACGGAACATCGCATCCAGTCTGACCAGGCAGCTGATGAAGTTGTCAAAATCAGTGTTCCCTCCCTCATCTGAGTATCGTGGGATGATCGTGTTGTAGAGATGCTCATTCAGGCGGAATCCTGCTGCCTCAAAGGTCCCCGGGAGTTCACTGCTGCCAGTGGTCCCTGAACAGTCAATGTCAAACTGTTTATATATGGCCTGCCACTTTTTGATGTTGTTCCACAAGTACGTGAATTCCTCGAAGCCCAGCTTGCCGGTCGTGTCACTATCCATAACAGCCACCATGCTGCGACATGTGTCAATGCCAATACCATCAGTCTTCAGATCAGGATGTCGGGTCACGACTTTGTTGAGGATGTTCATGAGTTCTGTGGCACTGACCTCCATGTCCTCTCCAGCCAGCTGGGCAAAAAGCCTCCGGAACTGCCGGGCCTTCTCACTCTCATTGGCCCCGATGTTGGAGTAATGGGTGCGAGGGGGCGGGGGCTCTGGGTTGTACTGCGCAGCCGCCTTACTAATGGCGCTAATGACCCCGCCCAGGATGCGCCTGGTAGTTCCGCCGCCGCCGCCGCCGCTATTGCTGCTGCTGCCTCCGGCCCAGCTGATCAGGCCTCCGAGCACATTCCTGGGCTTCAGTAGTTGTGGCTCGTGGGCTCAGTAGTTGTGGCCCACGGGCTCTAGAGCACAGGCTCAGTAGTTGTGGCGCACGGGCTTAGTTGCTCCGCGGCATGTGGGATCTTCCTGGGCCAGGGCTGGAACCCGTGGCCCTTTGTATCTGTCTTTAAGGTGGAAGCTGATAGCACTCTGCAACTTGCGTAAACAGATGGGGCAAAGGTCGAGGGGACGCTGGTCAGCTTCTTCCAAGTGGTTGGAGCCTTGCATCAGGCATGTGAGCCACTGGCAGTGCCGAAGTCCAAAGATACGTCCAATCTCATGGGTTAAAGTCTTACAGGACCAAAGCAGCAAAACACTAGTCACTTCAGCAACGTAATAATTATAAAAAACTGAGTAGTCACTTGAAGATTTCTTCTGTAGCTTCTTCAGTTTGCCTTCATAGTGTGAGCTGTAAAAATCGCTGCCGTACCTGGCAAAGCTGAATATCCCCACACCATCTGTCAAAGATGCCTGTCCAAAGACAAAATTCCAGGAATCTCTTGGGTAAAGATCGATCATTGTTATTCCCACAACACAAAAAGCATCTTCAGGTTTCTTCTTTTTTAAGAACTTCAGGATCTGTCCTGCATGAATCTGTAGGTTCTGTGTGTTATTGCCGATTCTAAATGAACACCTCGTTGCAGAGACAGGTACTGGTTCTAGGAGTTTTACTGTCAAGCCATAGAAAAATGCTTCACAGTAGCCCTTGAGCCATTTCACATATTCTTCACTGATACTTCTGGTGTTTCCTAGCAATCCAATGCACTGTGTATAAATACTGTGCTTCTGTGGAGAAGGTGTCTTTCTGTAAAGATCATTGAAAAACTCTTCAAAGTCTTGGGGAGCCTCAGGATGGGAGGTTATCCAGTCTGACTGCGAATGCAAAGTAATGGGTCCAAAGAGATCACTGTCTGGCCGGAAGGCTTCGTCCATCAGACGCTTTTCCCCAGCATCTAACTTCTCATACTGTGACACAAGCGCTGGGTTCTTTGAGATGAGAGCTGTCTTTAGTGTGTGTTCAGAGTGCCGTACTGTTTGCATAGTGACGGGCCTCTTCCATTCACATCGCGTGCCTGCGCAGAGATTTCATCCTTCCCTTTGAATGGGTCAGACAGCTGTTCCACCGCGAGGCTTCAGGGAGAGGATGGCTCCCTCTCAAGTTTCTGCCTCACAAGGACCGGCATGTCTGGGCCTGGGCGGGAGCCCGTGGTGCCTTCACCCCCGTCACCGTCAGGGCGTCGACACCGCCCACGCCGTGCCCTGCGCCGTGCCCTGCCAGGCCTGCCACTTTTTGATGTTGTTCCACAAGTACTTGAATTCCTCGAAGCCCAGCTTGCCGGTCGTGTCACTATCCATAACAGCCACCATGCTGCGACATGTGTCAATGCCAATACCATCAGTCTTCAGATCAGGATGTCGGGTCACGACTTTGTTGAGGATGTTCATGAGTTCTGTGGCACTGACCTCCATGTCCTCTCCAGCCAGCTGGGCAAAAAGCCTCCGGAACTGCCGGGCCTTCTCACTCTCATTGGCCCCGATGTTGGAGTAATGGGTGCGAGGGGGCGGGGGCTCTGGGTTGTACTGCGCAGCCGCCTTACTAATGGCGCTAATGACCCCGCCCAGGATGCGCCTGGTAGTTCCGCCGCCGCCGCCGCCGCTATTGCTGCTGCTGCCTCCGGCCCAGCTGATCAGGCCTCCGAGCACATTCCCTAGGCCCTCGCCTCCCCCGCCGCCTCCTCCACTCTTCAGGAACGAGTTAACCAGGAACATGGCTGTGACTGAAGACTCCACCTCGCTCGCGCGTTGGCCGGTTCGCTAGTCTCCATATTCTTATTTTTACTCTCTCTCTTGTTCTCTCTGGTGGCTGGTGGGGCAGCATAGAATTTGCTTAGGATGAATGTGCCTGTGATGTGTGACTTCAGTGTACTCAGTACAGTGGGAAGCCTAAAAACAAGCAAGGCTCATGTCAGATGAGACCACCCCCACTGGCCTCGGGGGCATCTTATTCATCTTGAGGAAAGATGCAGGCTGTGTCTCCACTGCATGTAGGTGAAAAACTTGTGGATGGCAAGGCACTAGATGTATGTTTCCACCTGCCGTTACCTTCATGAATATATATGTGTGGTGTGTGTGTTTTCACACTCGTGCATGTGAAGCTCTATTCCACATTATGATTGGTTGTCAGAATGTTGACCATTTGACCAAAATGTTGACTGGCTCATTTCACTTAGAAGAGAGGTGTAATTGACTAGGTTCAGCTAGGTGTAAACTGAATGTGTGCTTGCAGTGGAGCCTTGAAATCAGAATGAATAAAGGTAGAGCATATGTGGTTTGCATGCTTTCTGAGTTACCATCTGCTTCTTTACATACTTGCTAATAATCAGAGCCTTAGCTCCAGATAAACTATAGAACTTTGGGGAAATCTGGAGAAAATAGACTCAATTAGGTAGCAAGATCCAGTTGGCACCATGGGTAAAGATGCCTTTTTGGGGACTTCCCTGGTGATCCAGTGGTTAAGACTCTGCTTCCAATGAAGCGGGCACAGGTTCAGTCCCTGGTCTGAGAACTAATATCCTGCATGCAGAGCAGTGCGGTCAAGGAAAAACAAAAAAAAGTTGCCTTTTTGAAGTTTCTAGTCCTGTAGTCACAAAGGATATGGATCCTATTAATAGGATGCTGAAAAACTGGTACATCGTTGGGGATTTCCTTCTATCCCTAGGATGACCAAGGATCCAGGGTGCCATATTGGCAGAAGCTGATGCAAGAGAAATGTATAGCCTGGTAGGTCATAGTCCATGGAACTACCAGTTTCTCTTACTCCCATTCTTAGTTTTATGAATATTGAAAAAAACCACAAAACCAGACAGTAGATTTTCTATTTCTTCCTTTCTTGCTCACTTGATCTTTTTGCTTTGGTGGCAGGTGTCATGAAAGAAGCAAAAAAGGCAGAAAAGAATAATCCATATTTTTATATTTGCAAGAATGCACAGAATAATTATCTTCTATTTCTTCCCTCTCCCCAGCCTTTCCCCCAATGAAACCCCAAAGCACAATGGGCAAGAAAGCCAATGTTGTAAATGTTCAAAGGTGGAATTACATCTTTTGGTGTCCTGGTGTATTTTGTATTATAATGCAGCCTTGATGATAACATTTCTCAGGAAAGCCTGCACAGCTGTCTCAGCATCAAGAGGCAAGGAGGGAGCATGCCTGGCAGCGTATGGGGAAAATATTGCCTGGAATGTACTTCTGGGTGCAAATTACTTTGATACTGTTCTCTGAAGTATCAACATTGGTTCTTCATCTTTGACAAAGGAAAATGTGCATTCTCAAGCTGTAAGAAGCTGAACCACATTTGGGGTGACAAATGTATTCCTTTGGGAAGAAAGTATTGTGTAGTGGAAAGAACAAAGGCCTTGCAGGCAGATCTGGGTTTGAGTCCTGTATTGGCCACTTATTAGCCTTTTGACCTTTGACAAATGGATTTTTCTAAGCTTTTGTTCTTTCATCCACACAATGGGTTGTTACAATGATAACAATATGACATACATTGTGTTGAGTTGGAACTCTGTATAGAGTAGTGATTGCTAATAAACCATCTGGCAGGCAGAAAGGAAAGGAGGAGCTGGACTCTGTGTTATCTGGAGAGAGGCAGGGGTTGAGGAACCCAGATTTGGGTAATAAAATATATGTCTATAATAAAATCCCAGGAAGAACAGAATTATTCACATTTTCCTCTGTTTTCTAGTTCAGTGACTCTATAGCCTTTATTTTCAGACACAGCAAGGAAAGGCCTATGGCATAGATGCCACAATTAGGAGACAGATGGATTAGCCTAGATGTTGCTGATTTGGGCTCATGACCTGGCAGTAAGCTCACTTCTCTATTTCTCCGTTTTCTAAATTTTGCTCACCAAGTGTTTCAAGTGAAGGACGTTTTGCTAGTATATAACACCAAAGGTTTATGGCATCTCGAACCCTAAATGACTATTTTCCCCACCTTTCCCTCATTCTTGTCTCTTCTGCTTTCTCTTGTAGAAATCATTATCGCCAGAGCGCAGCTATTGCAGGGGCAGAGTCTGGGAAGTGCTATTACACCCTCACCTTTGCCGTCACCTTCCCGCATGCTGAGGATGTCTGCTACCTGGCCTACCACTATCCCTACACCTACACCGCCCTCATGGTAACTTCCTCTCTACAGCCTTATGGCGGCCCAACTGAAGGGGCTCTTTGAGGTTTTCCTGGAAACATTCAGGAGATCCTGTCATCCTGGTGGGGACTTCAGCCTTCCAAGGGAGCCAGGGTTTGTTGTCACTAACTTGGTGGCTTTCTATTTGTCCCTTTTCCTTCCTTGGACAGAGTTCGAGGCTGAGGTCATGACCAGTGACATTCTGGAGGCCCCAGTGGCATATAGTGCTCTTCGTCTGCAGGTTGAGTGTGGGAGGTGGAGGACAGGGGGACATTTCTTAGGGGCTCTATCTTTAAAAAGCCCTCAAATTAAGCAAGGAGAAATGAGATTGGAATGAGATCATTTAGTTGAAATGGGGTAAAACCATGCAGGTCAGCTGGGATGCAGATTTAAAGGACATGGACGCATTGAGAGGAGTGAAGCAGAGGCTGAGGAGGTGAAGCTTGGAAAAACTCCCTGAGTTCACCTGACAGCTGCTTCCCCATTTCCAGTGGTTCCCACGGTCATGGGCTGGAGGCTGTTAGAAGGATCCAGGGCAGACAAGAGGGGTGGAATAATAAAGCATTGAATCACTGCAAATGAGGGTCACAATCTTTTTATGAGAGGAGGGTAGTGTCAACCTGTCCAAACTTGAAGTCAACATTCTGATGTCCTATCAGGCCCCGCACAGGGCTCATTTGACCAATCTGAGCAAACTGCTTAAACCATGCAGTTTCCTGTCATTTGAAAAAGTTGGCAAACCATCCCTTTCCCCTAGCTATTTCATGGATATCCTGAGGATTAATGAGCTAAAGTATCTCTTATAAAATACTTTCACCCTCTGCATTAATGCAAAATGTTATTAGCATATTTATAATAATATGTGTATAAGCAAACGGATATATCACTTAGCCTGAAGGATGAGCATTTTCATTGCAAGTCTGTGATAAGGAGTTGGAAAAGATGATAACCAAGAACATCTTTCCCCTCAGAAGGAATGTTCAAGTATAAATACAATTTTTTCTCCATTGAGAAGGCATACCTTAAACCACTTGGCTAACTGCTTCATAAAAGTACATCTGCCCATGGGCTTCCCTGGTGGCGCAGTGGTTGCGCGTCCGCCTGCCGATGCAGGAGAACCGGGTTCGCGCCCCGGTCTGGGAGGATCCCGCGTGCCGCGGAGCGGCTGGGCCCGTGAGCCATGGCCGCTGAGCCTGCGCGTCCGGAGCCTGTGCTCCGCGACGGGAGAGGCCACAACAGGGGGAGGCCTGCATGCCACAAAAAAAAAAAAAAAAAAAAGTACATCTGCCCTTCTCTCCATATGTTGGTTTGCCTAAAGGGAGATTTTTTTTTTTTTTTTTTTTACTATTTCCCAGATTGCAAAAGATATACAACTAGTATTATTTGCGTACTGCACTTAGAGATCTCAGTAACTTAATCCAGGAAATGTGCATCACAAGCTTTGCTGTAACAAGGCATGTTTGTTTTAAAACATGCTCGTTGCCTTTAGGGACTTACAACAGGCAAGATTCATGATCCCCTTCAACAGCTGTTCTTATTGTCTCGCCTGTGAAACCCTGCACATGAAAAGTCTACTGGGGAAGGGGATTCCTTTTTGAATGCAGGTTTGCCTTTTCCGGCGGGGGAATGATCCATGGTTCCCGGACACTATTCTTTACCCTTGTTAGAATATCTTTGACCTCCTGGAGATTCTCAGTGGCAATTAGTATAAAAGTTGAGAATACAAAGGGGCTTGGGGAATTGTCTAATTCACCTTTATCATGTATAGATGCAAAAACTGAAGCCTAGAAATCTCCCATTTAGCTAGTGGCCAAGCAGGGAACAGAGAACTGGCCTTTGACATCTATTCCTATCTGAATAGAAAGTCTGAAACTCCTTCAGCCGGCCTTGACTGCATCTGGCTTCTTACTTTGAATTTCAGACTTTGAATCAGCTTGTAGGCACTTAGCAAGGACCCATCAAAGCATCTTGGAATAAAAATGGGATCATGTTTGGGGAACAACACTCTTCTCACCTGAACCACATCCATAGCACCCAGAGTTATAGACAAAAATCTTGGGTTGATGACTTGAACTCAACCATTGGAGGTTATATAATCACACAACCTGATGATTATATGCACCTATAAAAGTGGGCTGCCATTGCAGTAACTATTGTATGTCATAGCTTTTGTCTTTGGGACCACTCAGTACTCTTGTCAGACTAAAGCACAAGGTCTAAAGTTTACAATCAACAAATAGTTTAGGAGCCACTGAGGTCAAGTTGGGGATAATTTCATATTGAGGGGGGACAAAAATTCAAGAAAAGAAGACCCCACCATCACTTGATCTCAGTGAGAGGAAGAGAGAGGTCTTGTTCATTGATGCTTATTGGCTTGTTACTTTGCCTATTGACTGAACCTCTTCCCACTAGGAAGAGGAGAGTTAATGAGAAAGAGAGACAGGAAAAGGGTAGCTTTTCATTTCTTTTAAATGAGTAGAACGGAATAAGAGAGACGATTTGTTACTTGAAGTAAAAAATGTATATACTCAATTTTAGGTTTTACATTTCCAATAATGCATGGGCTTTGTCTTCTCCAGGTTTAAGACAATAATTGACTCTGTGACTTCTCTTAAAAAACTCTTCCTCCCATCATGAACAAAATAAGTACATTCTGTAACGCACACTAGCCATTTTTATTTTTGGACATGTCCTAAGGAGAAACAGTTTTCTTCCAACAGATCAGTGATAAATGTGAATGATACCCCAAGGGCAGAATTAACTGGACGTTACTTGGGGGTTATGCTGAGGGGTGGAAAATATATTTCTATGTGGAATTCACAATTTTGTAGATCACTTATAATATGGATTACACTTACTAATTATAGATATTTTTATAGCAGAGGACATATTTTTTGGAGGTTTTTCAACATGAATATAATTTTGCAACCTTAAAAGTTTTATTATTCTCTTGTAATAAGGGAATTAGTATTTGGATCTTTCAAATTGATATCTTCCAGATGCTTTCCAGGAACTCTGTTGGATAATTGTCCAAATTATAGTATTAAAATAAAGCTGAAAGAAAGAAATACAATATTATTGTAATTATGAAGCAAGCAAAAGGAGTTCTATTTAATCATCCATCTCAAGGTATCAATAATTGCAATGATTGTTAAAGTGTTGTTAGCAATACTTGTTAAAGTATTTGGATTATGTTCTGGATTGCCCGTAGGTAGCCAGGAGTATTGGTTGAAAATGGTGCCCCAAGAGAGTTTCTGATGGACATTTTAGAGAGTAAGAAAATGGGACCTCACAGAACTTATAACTACATGAGTTGGCAAGAGATAAGAAAAGTGATGAGAAGTATAGGATACATGTGTTGGGAGAGCTTAAGGCTTTTGAAGGGTGTAGAGTAGGGTTTTCACCAGACGCATATACCCACTGTGGTAGATGCTACCAGCATCATCTTTAGAGATAAAATGGAGTGTACTGTGGGGAGAGTAAGGGAGGGGAGAGGGAGAGAGGGAGAGAAAAAGAAGGAATTGAGAATTAGATTGCCATATTCACAATCTCTTATAAAGGGCTCACGTTTAAAATGTGTCAAGTAGGAAATATCGACTTACATGTGGTAGATCAAAGATGCAATGAGCAAGTCATAAATCAGTGTTGTCACTTAATCAATAGACAGACACCTATCTTTGTATGGGCCAAAAGAAACGACAGGCACCAGTAAAGGGTCCTGATGTCGAGGAGTTGAACACAAATAGCCGTTCTGGAGGAGCTGAGGTGTGTGTGGATGGTGAAGTCACTGACCACAGGGACCCCTGAATTCCAGGGCTTTGAGCACAATGTAAGAACAAGTTTTGGAGTCAGACAGGCCTGGATTTGGGTCTAAGCTCTGTGTTGTCTTGCAGTGTAGTCATGGGCAAGCTATTTAACTTCTTTCAGCCTCAGTTTTCACATCTGTAAAATTGGAACCATTGAAGTGGTTATTCTACGGGTTATCAAGATTACATGACTTGATACATAGCAAGTGTTAGCCAAGTGCCTACAACTAGTAAACAATATTAGGTGGTGACCATTAGAATGTTTATTCTTTTTTTAAAATTAATTTGTTTTTATTAATTTATCTTTTTGGCTGCATTGGGTCTTTGTTGCTGCGCACGGGCTTTCTCTAGTTGAGGCGAGCGGGGGTTACTCTTCATTGTGGTGCACGGGCTTCTCACTGCAGTAGCTTCTCTTGTTGCAGAGCACGGGCTCTAGGTGTGCGGGCTTCAGTAGTTGTGGCTCGCGGGCTCTAGAGAGCATGCTCAGTAGTTGTGGTGCACAGGCTTAGCTGCTCTGCGACATGTGGGATCTTCCCGGACCAGGGATCAAATCCGTGTCCCCTGCACTGGCAGGTGGATTATTAACCACTGCACAACCAGCGAAGTCCCTAGTCTCTTTTTTATGATTATGTGTGATTATTTTCTCTGTTGGACGGATTGGAGGATACCCATTCCACAATACATAATTAAATTAAAATTATGTAAAAAAAAAAATCCCAATAAAGGACCAAAAAGAAATAAATACAAAATCTACTGATGGTTTTCTTAGGGTGGTTGATTATAATTATTTTTTCTTTACTCTCTTTTCCAAATCATCAGCAATATAACTTCGTTTATTTTTAGTGGAAAAAGGGTATTAAAGTCACTAATCAGCAAATCTGTGAATATATATCTAGAGACTAATCACTTCTCTCAGTCTCAAAGTCAATCCGTATAAGTTAGGGAGAATGGTATTGGCAGACTGGGGGCAGTTTGAGAAAGCTCATTAGAACCTGCCTACAGCATGTTCTCTTGCTTTTTATTTAGCTTAAAGGTGTCATTTGTTCTTCTCTTGTGATAAGAAGCCTTCGATTCTCTGATGAGTGTATTTAAGTGACAACTGAGAACTAGGCAGTACGCAAATAAAATAGGCCATCTCCTTAGGGGTGAGCTTTCTTCTGAATTAGGGGGGACAGGGAGTGTAGCAGTTTAGGGGATAACAATGAGAAACGAACGATTTTTGAGTGTATAGTGCTTCTTACTTTATCAGTAGCCACCAGCAGGGTAACCTGCTGAGGTCAAGTGAAGCCTTTTATGGAAGTTTTAAGGGAGTAGCTGATAAAGCAGAAGGGGCAGAAGACTCCTGCCGAGAGTCACCAATGAGGCTGCAGGCTAAGTTATCAGCCAGATGCCTTTCATGGGTAGGTAGGATTTTCTTTTAAGACAGCCTCTCTGGGGGTTTCCATAATTGCCTTGAACTCATTGCCATTTTTATAAAGAAACCCACCCCTGTGGCTTCCGCAGGGCTGTTATTACGGTTGGTTGTTGGCACACACATTCAGAAGCCCTGCTTCTCTCATCAGTGATCCCAACAATATCCAATTAGACATGGCCTTGCTGGACCTGAGATGGGGGCGTTCACCTAAAAATCATCTTCAGGAGAACAATACAAAGCCATTTTCGCAAAAGGCAAACCAACAGAAGTTTATAATTGGTTTACTTCTGGAAGTTGTCTGTGTGACTGCAGCTAGGATAATGCACTAAGCACAGAGGTGTTATGTATTCGGTGGCAGGTGGAATGGTCAGAGGGACAGAGATTTCATTGAGGGCCACAGGGAGATGGCTGCATGAACAGTTACAGAAAATGGGCTTAAGCTAAAAGATATTGGGCATTTGTTGAATTGTAATCTTAGTAACCATGAAAAATGTCATAATAAAAAATTAACAAAGAACTCATAGGAGAATAAAACTTTCAAACTTTGCTTCCTCCAGCATTGCCCGTTAACGTGACAGTGTTTTGTTTGTTTTTTTGCGGTACGCGGGCCTCTCACTGTTGTGGCCTCTCCCGTTGTGGGGCACAGGCTCCGGACGCGCAGACTCAGCGGTCATGGCTCACGGGCCCAGCCGCTCTGTGGCATGTGGGATCTTCCCGGATTGGGGCACGAACCCGTGTCCCCTGCATCGGCAGGCGGACTCTCAACCACTGCTCCACCAGGGAAGCCCCGTGAGAGTGTTTTAAAGCAGTGGTCCCCAACCTTTTTGACGCCAGGGACCAGTTTCGTGGAAAACAATTTTTCAATGGGCTGGGGGCATGGGGATGGTTTCGGGATGATTCAAGCGCGTTACATTTATTGTGCACTTTATTTCTATTATTATTACATTGTAATATATAATGAAATAATTATACAGCTCACCACAATGCTGACAGGAGGCGGAGCTCAGGCTGTAATGCAAGCGACGGGGAGCTGTTTTAATACAGATGAAGCTTCGCTGGCTCTCCCTGCCGCTCACCTCCTGCTGTGTGGCCCAGTTCCTAACAGGCCACAGACCAGTAGTGGTCCATGGCCCTAGGGTTGGGGACCCCTGGTTTAAAGGACAATGTACGTGAGCAAAAGATGGTTTTTCTTTTTTACTTTTTTCTTTTGTATCTAATTGTGTTTGATGACTTCTACAGACAAAACTGCTTCCAAGCCTCCTTCCCTTATCTGATATGTAGAATCTAGATTTTATTTTTTTTCAAGATTTGGCAAGAAGAGCTACGGCCTGTTTGTAACTTTTGTGACATCACAGAATGATGGCCAGTACTTTTCTGGAGAAGGGTCTCTATCTCTCCCCCATCTCCCCCATATCTTGTAGCCATAATAAAATGTGAAACAAATAGCTTTGATGGCAAGAACAAAACAAACAATCAGAACAAAACAAAAACGCTCATTTCAGCAGACAGTGTTTCCCAGAGCGTATTCTACAACACTCCATGATCCTGAGATCTTTAGAGAAAAAGGGTTGAAGAGTCACATAAATTCTTGAAACCCTGTTTGCTAGTTTTTCTTCTAAGAGTTCAAAATGTGTTATTGTCATGTTAAAGAATCTGAACAATTCTGCAGCCATGAAAATGTTTTCATTTTCTTTAATTCACCATGTTCCAGGTGCCTTGGCTATGAATCTCCACCCCTCTATACCCCAGCACTTCATAACATCCTGAAGATTACATTTTGGGAAATGCTTCCGGAAAGGGTATTGATTTCCTAGTTTGGGGGCCTGGAATCTTGATAGTAATTGTGAGGCAGAGTCTACTCAGTCCAGATTTCAATAATTAATATTGGGAGCAACTTTCACCCAGAAATGTATGAAAGCAATTAAAATAATTCGTTTACAATCACAGAGTATCATCTAAATCCAGGGCGATCTTGACTCTTTATGAGGGTGCTGGAATTTCGTTTTACCGGCATGGCTGAGACAGGCCAACATTCTGATGGGATCATTTTCATTCTTGTCCTGTGCCTTCTCTCCTGGGATGCCAGATGGACACTTCTTCTATTAGCGCTTTAATTACACTGATTTAATATTTATTTTCTTTTTAATATATGAATTTCTTTCATGAGCTTATTTTAGGGGGATGTTTTTCTATTCCTTAATGGTTTTATTTTTCCTGTTTTTAAAACCATTTTTACTTAAGTCTAATTTCATTCAATTATTGTCAGAAAATGTGGCTTGTACAATATGTTTTTTTTTTGTTTTTTTTTTTGCGGTACGTGGGCCTCTCACTGTTGTGGCCTCTCTTGTTGCAGAGCACAGGCTCCGGACGCACAGGCTCAGCGGCCATGGCTCATGGGCCCAGCTGCTCTGCGGCATGTGGGATCTTCCCGGACCGGGGCACGAACCCGTGTCCTGCATTGGCAGGCAGACTCTCAACCACTGCGCCACCAGGGAAGCCCAATATCTGCTTTTAAAAAAAATTTTAGTGAATATTTTTTATAGTCCTGCATATGATTAATTTTTGTTATAGTTCCCTGAGTGTTTGAGAAAAAAAATAAAGGATGCTCTCTGTAAAGACAGCTTGACATATATCTATAAAAAAACAATATTGTTCAAATACTCTATATCATTTTTTTGCAATTGATTTATTCAAGACTGAGGTACTGTTTTAAAGCCTCTCACTCTTAGTACAATTATTTCCCTTTCTGCTATTTTTGTGTTGTACATTTCAATTCTGTGTTATTTGATTCTTAAGATTTATGAGTTTTTTATGTTCACTGTGAATTGTGCCCTTTATCAAAATAAGATTTTAAAATCCCATTTAATGCACTTGGTCTTGAATATGACTTTGTCATATATCACTATTGCCAGGCCCGCTTTAATTTATGTTTGCTTAACCATTTAGTTTCAATATACCTCTTTTAAAATATTTTAGTGGAGGCAAACAGAACAAGAAGATAATTTAGGAGTGTTTTTCATACACATCATGGGTCTTTTAAAATTCTCTTTGAAAGTTCCTTTTATATACAATAGGCAGTGGGATTTAAAAAAAACTAATGTGAAAGTTTTTGTCATTTAATAAGGCTGTTTAACCTATTTATACTCAAGACAATTTTTGGTGTTACTTCTGTCATTTTGGTTTTGTGCTATTTTCCATGCTTCACTTCTTTTCTTTCTTTTTTTCTCTCCCCCTTCCCCCATCCCTCCCTTCTTTCCTTCCTTCCTGCCTTCTTTCCTTCCTTCCCTTTCTCTCTCTCTTTCTTTCTTTCTCTTTTATGCAACATGGAGTGACCATATTTTCTTTGATTTTTTTTTTTCCTACAGTGTTTATAATTCTACTATAATTCCCTTTTAGTTCTTAAAAAAAATTTGAACCTACATTTCCTCATCAAAAATAACAGCTGAAATTGAGTGTTTCCTGTATGACAGGCACTTCTCATACACAATAAACCTCTAAATTATAGCAATCATTGAATAACATAGGTAATGCCATTTTATATACATTTTAAAGAGAAGAAAACTGAGTTACAAAGAGATTAAGTACAGAATTTACATGACTCTTCTAGAATCCACAACCAAACTTTGAACCCAGGCAGTCTGACTCAAGAGCCTGCCCTCTTAGTCATCTTGCTATTCTGCCTTTCTGTTTTCAAGAATTAAATAATATTATGTTCATGTAAGTTGAAAAGTTAGTATTTTGTTTTACTTTATTCATTACTTACACATTTCTTTTTACTTTCGTTTTAGAACCAGATGATGAGATTAACATTTGATAATATGTGTTTTCTCCCTAAAAAATTATTTTTTATGTTTGTATTATGTAGTAACTGTGTTTTCCAATAGTCATTTAGACAAAACTTGTTTAACTGAACTGTCCTTTGATATCATTCTTTAGTTTTATTTGGGGCAGCTGAAATTTGTCTTCAAGTTATTATTGTCAATAAAGATAAAATGATATGTTTTCTGAGCTCTTGCCTAACTGAGCATGTATGAGCAGAAACTCATGAGCAAAACCTTGGCTGGTTATAGGTTTACTCGATTATAATCCTCTGTACTTTCAAACTCTAAGCAGGGCCTTTGTGTTTGTGTGTATACCATTAGTTAGCCTCCTTGTCTTCTCAGGGGTGTGAGACTACCACCCAGTCTCTAGTGCTGGTGCATCGCAACAATGCGTGGCATTCATTAGCACTTGACAAACAATCAGAAGACTGAAGTGCAAAGGTTTGGTCAGATAAATGGGCCTTAGCTGAATCTCATCTTGAACCTGGGGTAGCCATGATCCTTCTAATTCCTTTTCTTAGTATTGTGTCAAATGCTGGCTCCAAGAAATACCACCAGAACAACCTGTTTCTAACACAGACCTAAGTGTATTGCGTACCTTGGGGTGTTAGAATAATGCCCACCGCCCACCCCAAGGTGTTCATATTCTAATCCCTGGAACCTGTGAGGATGTTACTTTATGTGGCACAAAGGACTTTGCAGATGTGATTAAGTTAAGCCTCTTGAGATGGGGAGATTATGTTGAACTATTAGACGGGGTCCAATGTAATCACAAGGGTCCTTAGCCATGAACGAGTGAGACAGAAGAGTCAGAGTCAGAGAAGGAGATTTGACCACGGAAGCCAGGGTAGGAATGATGCGATTGCTGGCTTTGAACGTGGAGGAAGACACCATGGGATAAGGAAAGCAACTGACCTCCAGAAGCTGGAAAAGGCAAGGAAATGAATTACCTTATAGAGCCTCCAGAAGGAGCGCAGTCCTGCCAACACCTTGATTTTTGCCAGTAAAACCCATTTTGAACTTTTGACCGCCAGAACTGTAATACAATAAACTCATGTTGTCTTCATCCACCAAATTTGTGTTAATTTGTTACAGAAGTGATAGGAAACTAATATATTTGATAAGGGAGAATGTGACAGAGTCTTGATAGTGTCTCAAAGTGGGAAGGGCAAAGCTGGAGTATTTATTAAGACTTTAAAGTTTTGTTAAGGTCAGGTATTTTAATGTAGGGGCTTGATTAGCGTTGGGTAAAGATCGTGATATAATGGTTAAAGATTGGTGGACACTGTAAGGCAAGAATCTTGAGAGGGGTTCAGAGGGTCTTGGATCAAGTCATTGATACTTTCTATTGAAGAGTTGATGAGATGTTCCTGAAAAATAATACATTTATGAAAAATAAATTTATTTGTAATTTCTATTTTCCTGGGCAGGAATTTCCTAGGACATTAAACTTAGGTTGTTGCAGACAAGGAATAATAAATTCATATTAATCTAGGAAACAGGCTGTGTGGAGGCAGATGATTTGGGGTCTCAATTGTAAGGAGGATATGATTCAGGGTCAAATTTTCAGGTATCCCTGAAGCTATAGGAAAGGCCACAGAATCATCTGGTAGTCTTTTCTTTCCTTGGAACTTTTTCTTTTTCCTTGTAAGTCAAATGTTTCAATAGAGTACAAGTAGATTTTAGTCTATTCCTACCCAGATGCTAAGATTTTTACTTAACTTAGGAAATTCTTTCTCTTATTTCCCAGTGTATTGGTTTTCTATTGCTGCGGTAACAAATTATCACTAATTTGGTATCTTAAACAATTTAAAAAATTAACTTAACAGCTCTTTTGGTGAGAAATTCGACATGGATAAAAATCACTGGGCAAAAGTCAAGGTATTGGGGCTGTGTTCCTTCTGGAGGATGGTGGAGGAGAATCTATTTCCTTGCCTTTTGCAGCTTTTAGAGGACACTGCATTCCTCAACTTTTTACCCCTTTACCCCACAGCATGGCAGGCTGAGTCCTTTGCATGTGGTTCTGGTCCTTTGTGGCTGGGGAAAGTTCTCTGCTTTTAAGTACTTTTGATTAGATTGGCCCCAACTGGTTAATGCAGGATAATCCCCCCACCTCAAATAGACCTCTGTCTTAAACATATCTGTGAAGTCCCTTTTGCCATGTAAGGCAACATATTGACAGGGTCTGAAGATGAGGGCATGGACATCTTTGGGGGAGCCATTAGTCTGCCTAGCACCTCTGTAGTAAATCTGTTTCACATGTAAGCACTTCCTCTACCTTTTGAAGGCATTACTCCATTTTTCATAAAATATATTATGAATCTTTTATAAATATTTTCATAGGAGTCATGTTTGTTTCATTTGTCTAGCAGACATGTTATTTGTTAAATAACAAGGTGGGCAGTTTTTCCTCAACCCTCTTAATACCTATTTGAATGTGTTAATACCTATTTGATCTTTAGCTGGAAGGACGATTGTGTGCACTGACGTTCTTGTGTTGGAGAAGGACCGCTTCCCTTTCACTGGTTACTGAAGTCACCGTGTCCCTATTGTTAGGGTATGCAGTGTGGTTGGGAGGCAATCTCTTAACATCTTTATGACTAATTCCACTGTTTGGGTTATTGAAAGTATCTTCAGAGGTCTTAAAGATTGTTGACCAAGAACCCTATTTTCAATGGTTACCCCGTCTTTGTATCTTTCTGCATTTTAAATGAGTGTTTAAAGGGGAAGGTAGGGTAGGGAAAATCAGTTGCTACCAGTTAGTGGTTCTCTTCGCTTAGCATTCTCCCTGGATCAATTGCTTTCTATTTTCCTTCAATATGCTCCCAACTCTCCTTATATTGCTTGATTCTAAAGTAATCCGCACTGCTGAAGCTCTGTCTCATGTTCCCGAGTGTCCTGCATGTAACTCTGTCTTCATGGTAACAGCATTCTTTACATGCAACTGTCATGGGAAGAATGTTGTATGCCCCTGCTCTTTTGCTTTCAGTGCAACTTGAAAACAGATATTCTACTGTGCAGACATAAGCAGGCATGATGCTTCCTGTTCAGCCTCATTGAACTTCTTTCAGGGAGTAGGAAGAGCACCCCTTTTAAATCACTTAATGCCCACTGTCAGGCAGATTAGTTTAACAAAATACTTCTAAACTATAAGGAGTTAGATGAATATAAGCTTTGTTGCTGCTTTCACCTATTGTTATTATCAAAAATCTTAATATACACTTCTGTTTCATCTCTGCTCCAGACTCACCTTGACGTTCTGGAAAAAAGCGTGAACCCCAAGCAGGTCTACTTCCGTCAGGAGGTTCTCTGCCAGACGCTAGGAGGGAATTCATGTCCATTGGTGACCATCACTGCCATGCCCGAGTCTAACAGTGCTGACCACCTGGAGCAGCTCCGTGAGTAAACGGCAGACCTTCTTCTTTGAAGATTTGGTGGTGAAGGTGGGGTTCCTGAGAGTCTTGGAAGCACTCTGTCCCTTTGAGATCAGAAGCTCCATAAAGTGTTGGGGACTGGCCTACCTTTATAGAAACCCAACTCTTCTTGATATGACAAAAGGGTAAATAGTCATTTTGCTCTGTTATCAAAGGGAGAAAACAATAAATTGCAAATTGTCAGAAAGGTGAAATGACTTGTTGGAATTGCGAGCAGTTTACAAGTGACAGTCACTTCTCCTAAAACAGAACCAGGACTGGAAAATGAATCACATTTTGTGACTTCTAATCCAGGGACTTTTCTCACCATGCTCACTCCCGTTATGCTACACTCACGGTCAGTCAAGGTTAGGAAAGGAAGGAAGTTGAGTGTTGGAGCACTGGCTGAAGAATTCCCTTGATGACCTGGATTACAGTTTGGATCAGAAGAGCTGGCAGTGTGGAGGAGGCTGTAGCCAAGAACTGTAAAACCAAACCAAAACACACAGGAATACACACACACACATAGACACACTCTCACAGACACACAAATGCCCATTTAATATTAGAGTCCTGAGCACAAATGTGATTTGCTTGTAACCAACCAGCTTTTTCTTTTTTTTAAACATCTTTATTGGAGTATAATTGCTTTACAATGTTGTGTTATTTTCTGCTGTATAACAAAGTGAATCAGCTATATGTATACATATATCATCATATACCTTCCCACTTGCATCTCACCCTACCCTCCCTATCCCACCCCTCTAGGTGGTCACAGAGCACCAAGCTGATCTCCCGTGCTATGCAGCTGCTTCCAACTAGCTAGCTATTTTATATTTCGTAGTGTATATATGACAATGCTACTGTCTCACTTCGTCCCAGCTTACCCTTTCCCCTCCCCGTGTCCTCAAGTCCATTCTCTACGTCTGTGTCTTTATTCCTGTCCTGCCCCTAGGTTTATCAGAACCATGTTTTTTTGTTGTTGTTGTTTTTTGATTCCAGATATATGTGTTAGCATACGGTACTTGTTTTTCTCTTTCTGGCTTACTTCACTCTGTATGACAGACTCTCAGTCCATCCACCTCACTACAAATAGTTCAATTTTGTTTCTTTTTATGGATGAGTAATATTCCATTGTATATATGTACCACATCTTCTTTATCCATTCATCTGTTGATGGACACTTAGGTTGCTTCCATGTCCTGGCTATTGTAAATAGTGCTGCAGTGAACATTGTGGTACATGTCTCTTTTTG
>NC_041224.1:85241463-85243066 GCF_002837175.3 Physeter macrocephalus
GTAGTATAGTCATTTTCACAATGTTGATTCTTCCAATCCAAGAACATGGTATATCTCTCCATCTGTTTGTATTGTCTTTAATTTCTTTCATCAGTATCTTATAGTTTTCTGCATACAGGTCTCTTTTCTCCTTAGGTAGGTTTATTCCTAGGTATTTTATTCTTTTTGTTGATGGTAAGTGGGAGTGTTTCCTTAATTTCTCTGTCAGATATTTCGTCATTAGTGTGTAGGGATGCGAGAGATTTCTGTGCATTAATTTTGTATCCTGCTACTTTACCAAATTCATTGATTAGCTCTAGTAGTTTTCTGGTAACATCTTTAGGATTCCCTGTGTATAGTATCATGTCATCTGCAAACAATGACAACCTTACTTCTTCTTTTCCGATTTGGATTCCTTTTATTTCTTTTTCTTCTCTGATTGCTGTGGCTATAACTTCCAAAACTAGTTGAATAATAGTGGTGAGAATGGGCAACCTTGTCTTGTTCCTGATTTTAGAGGAAATGGGTTCAGTTTTTCACAATTGAGAACAATGTTGGCTGTGGGATTGTCATATATGGCCTGTATTATGTTGAGGTAGGTTCCCTCTATGCCTACTTTCTGGAGAGTTTTTATCATAAATAGGTGTTGATTTTTGTCAAAAGCTTTTTCTGCATCTATTGAGATGATCACATGGTTGTTATCCTTTAGTGTATTAATATGGTGTATCACGTTGATTGATTTGCATATTGAAGAATCCTTGCATTCCTGGGATAAACCCCACTTGATCATGGTGTATGATCCTTTCAATGTGCTGTTGGATTCTATTTGCTGGTATTTTGTTGAGGATTTTTACATCTATATTCATCAGTGATATTGGCCTGTAGTTTTCTTTTTTGTGACATCTTTGTCTCGTTTTGGTGTCAGGGTGATGGTAGCCTCATAGATGAATTTGGGGTCTCCCTTTTTTTCTTGATGAGTCTGGCTAATAGTTTATCAATTTTGTTTATATTCTCAAAGAACCAGCATTTGGATTTATGGAACTTTGCTGTTGTTTCCTTCATTTCTTTCTCATTTCTTTCTGATCTGATCTTTATGATTTCTTTCCTTCTGCTAACTTTGGGGTTGTTTTGTTCTTTCTCTAATTGCTTTAGGTGTAAGGTTAGATTGTTTATTTCAGATTTTTCTTGTTTTCTGAGGTAGGATTATATTGCTATAAACTTCCCTCTTAGAACTGCTTTCGCTGCATCCCATAGGTTTTGGGTTGTCATGTTTTCATTGTCATTTGTTTCTTGGTATTTTTTGATTTCCTCTTTGATTTCTTCAATAATCTCTTGGTTAATAAGTAGCATATTGTTTAGCATCCATGTGTCTGTATATTTTACAGATGTTTCCCTGGAATTGATATCTAGTCTCATAGCGTTGTGTTTGGAAGATACTTGATACGATTTCAGTTTTCTTAAATTTACCAAGGCTTGATTTGTGACCCAAGATATGATCTATCTTGGAGAATGTTCCATGAGCACTTGAGAAGAATGTGTATTCTGTTGTTTTTGGATGGAATGTCCTATAAATATCCATTAAGTCCATCTGTTGTAATGTATCATTTAAAGCTTGTGTTTCCTT
>NC_041224.1:85243076-85297150 GCF_002837175.3 Physeter macrocephalus
CATTGGTGAAAGTGGGGTGTTAAAGTCCCCTACTATGATTGTGTTACTGTCAATGTCCCCTTTTATGGCTGTTAGCATTTGCCTTATGCTTTGACGTGCTCCTATGTTGGGTGCATAAATATTTACAATTGTTATATCTTCTTCTTGGGTTGATCCCTTGATCATTACGTAGTGTCCTTCTTTGTCTCTTGTAATAGTCTTTATTTTAAAGTCTATTTAGTCTGATATGAGAATTGCTACTCCAGCTTCTTTTGATTTCCATTTTCATGGAATATCTTTTTCCATCCCCTCACTTTCCATCTGTATGTGTCCCTAGGTCTGAAGTGGGTCTCTTGTAGGCAGCATATATATGGGTCTTGTTTTTGTATTCATTCAGCCAGTCTGTGTCTTTTGATTGGAGCATTTAATCCTTTTACATTTAAGGTAATTATCGATATGTATGTTACTGTTATGATTTTCTTAATTGTTTTGGGTTTGTTTTTGTAGGTCTTTTCCTTTGCTTGTGTTTCCTGCCTAGGGAAGTTCCTTTAGTATTTGTTGTAAACCTGGTTTGGTGGTGCTGAATTCTCATATCTTTTGCTTGTCTGTAAAGGTTTTAATTTCTCCGTTGATTTTGAATGACATCCTTGCTGGGTAGGGTAACCTTGATTGTAGGTTTTTCCCTTTCATCACTTTAAATATGTGCTGTTACTATTTTATCTTCCACATCACTTATCCGTTCTTCTGCCTCAGTTATTCTGCTATTAATTCCTTCTAGAGAATTTTTTATTTCATTTATTGTGTTGTTCATCATTGTTTATTTGCTGTTTAGTTCTTCTAGGTCCTTGTTAAACATTTCTTGTATTTTCCGCATTCTATTTCCAAGATTTTGTGTCCTCTTTACTATCATTACTCTGAATTCTTTTTCAGGTAGGCTGCCTATTTCCTCTACATTTGTTTGTTCTGGTGGGTTTTTACTTTGGTCCTTCATCTGCTGCGTATTTCCTTGTCTTGTCATTTTGTTTAATTTACTGTGTTTGGGGTCTCCTTTTCGCAGGCTGCAGGGTCTTAGTTTCCGTTGTTTTCTGTGTCTGACCCCAGTGGGTGAGGTTGGTTCTGTGGCTTGTGTAGGCTTCCTGGTGGAAGGGACTGATGCCTGTGTTCTGGTGGGTGGGGCTGGATCTTGTTTTTCTGGTGGGCAGGGCCACATCTTGTGATGTGTTTTGGGGTGTCTGTGAACTTAGTATGATTTTAGGCTGCATCTTTGCTAATGGCTGGGCTTGTGTTCCTGTCTTGCTAGTTGAGTCTCATGGGGTGTGCAGCACTGTAATTTGCTGGCCTTTGGGTGGAGCTGGGTCTTAGCGTCGAGATGGAAATCTCTGGGAGAGCTTTTGTGGATTGATATTACATGGGGCTGGGATGTCTCTGGTAGTCCAATGTACTATACTCCGCTCTCTCACCTCAGAGGCTCAGGCTTGACATTAGACCGGAGCACCAAGACCCTGTCAGCCACATGGCTCAGAAGGAAAGGGAGAAAAAAAAATTATTAAAATAAAAAAATAATAATAAAAATTAAAAAAAGGAGAGAGCAACCAAACCAATAAACAAATTCACCAATGATAACAAGCGCTAAAAACTATAGTAAGATAAACATAAAAATCAGGAACAAATCAGTCATAGACAGCAGACCCCAAGTCTGCAGTTGCTCCCAAAGTCTACCACCTCAATTTTGGGATGATTTGTTGTCCATTCAGGTCTTCCACAGATGCAGGGTATATCAAGTTGATTGTGGGGATTTAATCTGCTGCTTCTAAGGCTGCATGGAGAAATTTCCCTTTATCTTCTTTGTTCACACAGCTCCTGGGGTTCAGCTTTAGTTTTGGCCCCACCTCTGCATGTAGGTCACCCTCAGGCATCTATTCCCACCCATACAGGATGGGATTAAAACAGTGGCTGACTAGGGGACTCTGGCTCATTCATGCCAGGGTGAAGGATGGGTGTGGTATTTATAATTGTTATGTGGGGTGAGCCTGCAGCAACAGAGACCAGCATGACGTGGCAACAGAGCCCAGCATGGCATTGTGACAGCCTGAGGCACAGTGTGTGTTCTCCTGGGGAAGTTGTCCATTGATCATGGGACCTTGGCAGTGGTGGGCTGCACAGGCTCCTGGGGTGGGGGTGGGAGGGTGTGGATAGTGACCTGTGCTTGCACACAGGATTCTTGGTGGCTGCAGCAGCAGTGTTAGCATTTCATGCCCGTCTCTGGGGTCCGAGCTGATAGCCACGGCTTGCACCCATCTCTGGATCTCATTTAGGTGGTGCTCTGCCTTCTGTGGGCAGACAAGGAAGGAATCCCCTGTCCTTGTGCACCCCGAAACAATGGTCTCTTGCCTCTTAGGCAGTTCCAGGCTTTTTCCCGGACTCCTTCCAGGCTAGTTGTGGCGCACTAGCCCCCTTCAGGCTGTGTTCACCCAGCCAACCCCAGTCCTGTCCCTGGGAGCTGACCTCCAAAGACTGAGCCTGAGCTCCCAGCCCCCACCTACCCCAGTGGGTGAGCAGACAAGCCTCTCGGACTGGTGAGTGCCGGTCGGCACCGATCCTCTGTGCGGGAATCTCTCTGCTTTGCCCTCTGCACCCCTGTTGCTGTGCTCTCCTCCGTAGCTCCAAAGCTTCCCCCCACCGCCACCCCCTGTCTCTGCCAGTGAAGGGGCTTCCTAGTGTGTGGAAACCTTTCCTCCTTCACAGCTCCCTCCCAGAGGTGCAGGTCCCGTCCCTATTCTTTTGTCTCTGTTTTCTCTTTTTTCTTTTGCCCTACTGAGGTACATGGGGATTTTGTTGCCTTTTGTGTAATCTGAGGTCTTCTGACAGCGTTCAGTAGGTATTCTGTAGGAGTTGTTCCACATGTAGATGTATTTCTGATGTATTTGTGGGGAGGATGGTGATCTCCGCATCTTACTCCGCCATGTTGAAGGTCCCCCTGCTAGCCAGCTTTTAAAGTTGGCTCCTGATATAGTTTTCGACCAAGCAGAATAAGTAATACTTTTCATTAAGGAAAAATTTGGGAGATGAAAGAAAAGACTGGGGAATAAAAATCTAGCTAATTTATCCAGACACAGCCTTACCTGATGAAGTGCTAATAGCATTAGGTGAATCTTTGGTGGATAGGAAATGTAATTTCTCACAGTTCATCAGCATATGACAATGAATGCTTAACTCTCTGGCTAATCAACAACCGTTTATCCCATCTGAATTAATAAGGCCTTAAAATGCTTTAATGAATGATATGGGATTTTCTAAAAATTCTCTTATGTGTTTCATGCTTTTGAGAGCAATTTCTGTAACAGTTTCCAAGTCCTTCCCTTGCAAATGAGAAGTCCTTGGAAGTTAGAGACAGTAATCCTTCCAGGGCGACCTTCATAGAACAATTATTTATTTAAGAAAGTAGATCTATGTATGTCTTCATTGTGCAGGCTCAGTTTCTGAATAGGAGCTGAGTGGTACCCAGTGTGTAATTATGACATGGAGCTGCCTCTATTTTTGCATTTTTATTTATGCTGACAATGGTGCTTTTGTTGATATTATAACCACAGAGATCATTCTTACTATGAGGAGAGGACTTGAAACATAGTAAAAGCCCCTAAATAATTTGGCACTCCAAAATAGTTCAGTTAAAAAAAAGAGAAAAAAATACCTCTTAGCACACCTTCATATGAATCAAAGGAGGCTGGTTTCTGCTTATGGTCTAAGATTGGTAATAATAAATGTATACTCTTGATTCTGGTGTGGTGATTCTGGGTGGTGGTGGTGAGACGGCTGGAAGCAGGACCTCGGTTCTTGTCATCTTTGAAGAAATAATTCAGTAAAGAGACCAAGATTGTGAAACAGATAAAGCATTTATTAGAAGCAAACCACACGGGTAAACTCGCGGAGTGAGTTGCTCCCAATAAAAGTGGTTTAGATTGCTTATATGGGGGCAGTCTTCTGGGTTTGTCTCTGGCCAGCCATCTTGCTTGTGCTCATGTTTGGCCTGACTCAGGGACCTTCCTGGTGGCATACACATCTCTCAGCCAAGATGGATTCCAGCATGAAGGTTTCTGGGGGTTTGACAGGAGATGTTGTGGACTGGTGTTTCTTTCTCCCTTTGACCCCTAGAGGACCTTCTAGAGGACCTCTAGAAGGTCCTTGCTAGACTGAGGACCTTCTCTGTGCATATGCAGGCTGGGAAATCCCCTTGACCACAAGAGTGAAAAAAATGTTGTCGATTTGTCTTTCACCCAATCAAGACCTGATGCTCCTGCTAGTATCTTATCTCGAAGTGTCAACAGGAGACCGGTTGCAGCTGCTCAGCCTGGGGCCCACCTATCTTCTACCTCCCTCTCATGTATCATTACAGTGTTCTCTCTTAAACGTGTGCCAACATGTCAGCTGTTATTCATCTCAAGATGGGCAGGCATGGAGAGGACCCAGATAGTGGTGAAATGAATGCTGTTCATTTTCTTTTTGCCATAATTGACTTGCAGTGACAATCGTTGAGCTGAATCCTGAGGAGAAAAGACTAATGAGGGATGTCATTATAGGTGTGTCAACTGTACAGTTGCACAGGTCCCATGCTTAGAAGGGCCTTGAACTTCGTTTAATGTTCTTTTGTCACCAACTTGAAAATCTTAAAAGTTTTGAAGGAGGGGCTTTGCATTTGCATTTTGCAATGGCCCCTCACACTGAGTAGCCGGTCCTGGGACTAATCTAAGGTCATGTAGCTAAAAAGTGAAAAGGCTAGTGCCCTTACCATGCTACTATCCTTTACTTCTAAGTATACAAGAAGAGTTCCAACCTATTTTGCACATACTCTGAAAGTTATGTGTTATCGGTTATGTAGCTGATTGGTATCTTTCATAATGGGGCTCAATTCAGGACTCTCTGTTTTTACAAATGAGGTAAGTGGGGCTCAGGGAGGTTAAATACCACAGTCAGTGGTGGTGCCTGATTTCTGATTCTCTTTTTCTGATTCCTGGGTCCATACAAGAAATGTGCTAACGCAGTCATCAGAACAGGTATCCAGCATCACTATTCAGGCTCCTCTGTGATCCAGAACTTCCTCTCCTCCCTGTTCTATGTCCTCACACTATTGCAAGCTAGCTTAGTTGTTAAAGCAGCTCACACTAAATTGACCACAAATGAATGTATTACCCTCTTCCTACTCACAGTGAATTTTATTTTCCTCTCCTAACCCAAAGGAAGCATTTTCATCGTGGATGTTTCAGACACTGTGGCTGGAAGGAAAGAGGGAGGGAAGATTCAGAACCTCCAGACCCCTCAGATCCCAGCACAGAGCTGAGATTGCATGTCTTGGCCCTCAGTGCTTTGAACATAGTCCCAGACGGGCTGCAGAATCAAAAATTTGTTTAGCAGGTTTCAATACATACCTGAACCCAGGCCATTGCTGTGTTTCTTTAAAAAAAATAAAAATAAAAAATAAAAAACACACAAAATGAACATCACCTACCCTCCAAAATGCAATTAAACATGCCTATAAATCAGAAATGAAACCACTTAACTTTCTTCAAACCGCAAAATATGACGCATTGTTTTAGGACAAGAAAATAGCAAATGAGCCAGCAGCTCAAGACTCTCCTGCATCCAAGCTTCCCTGCAGGTGAACTTCAATTGTCTTATCCACTTCCTCCCTCCCAGGGACCAGGCCAGCTTCAGTTTGCAGTTGTATTTAGCTGTGATTTGGCTAGTTTCCGACTCAGTGGCTGCCACTCACCCCTCATAAGGAGGTTTTTGTTCACTGAAAGACTTTCTTTCCATTGTGCAGGATTATCACTTCAGCTTTATTTTAGAACCCCAGGAGATAAGAGCATGGCTACGGGGCCCTGGGAGAAAGCCCCTGCTGGAGACTGATTCCCCAGTGGTCTGGCCTAAAGTCTGACCAGGGGATTGTTCGGAACAATTTATTGATTACTTTTAGTCCTTCCTAGGGTCTGGGCTCCAGAAAGTCTCCTGGAAGGATTCATTTGGTTTGATTTATTTTTCAAAAGCATTTTTAAAAAAAGATATTTTCCTGGAAACATTTAGCCTTACCTTCTTGATAAATATATTTCTGGTTCAGTAGTACCCAGATTTGCCTGGCGTATGCTTTATTGTTCTCCCGAGAATTGAGGGCGGGTACCTTCTCACAATGGTTCCAAGAGAGAAGGCGCACTTTACACTTGGAGATCTGAGCCCTCAGAGCCAAAATACTGGCAGGTCACCAATAGCAGAGTCACTTTCTGCCCTTTTCAGTGGGACAGTGAAAAGGGAATTTCTCTGAGAGATTGTTATTGATGCCATAATGGAAGAAACAGATGATAAAAGGGAGCTGTTACCAAAGGATAAACAGCTCATCCTAGCATCAGAGACTCTCAGTGGTTGAGGCATTGAGGAATTAGAAAGTCCAGGCCCTTCTTAACCGGTAGGATTCCAGAGATCAAAGGAACCCTGGACTTTTGAAGTCTGCAGAGCAGAGAGTAAGTGAGGAGTGAATAGAATCCAGGAAGATGGGATACAGGCTCCAGCAGGTTGGAATAGAAGGCAACGGATGAGCAGGTCTGGGGGTAGGTTTGGTAGGCAAGATCCATCCAGGATGTGGATTCTAGTGCTTTCTGAGACTACTCTCCATCGGTTAATGGTGTTCTGGCATAACTGCACTTAGCCTAGTTAAATCCTTTCACACATTGTATGTCAAGAGGTACTTTGATTAGCAGAGCCTTTGAATATGCAACTTCCAAGTAAAGAGTTGAGAAGTCATATTTTCTTTAGTTTGTGTATGTTTGTTTAGTTTGTGTATGTTTGTGTGTGTGTGTGTGTGTGTATGCACGTGTGTGCTTTTTGGATTTGAACTGAGAAAAAATACTGAATTTACGCAGAACTAGAGAACAATTCAGAAGGAAAAAAAAGCCTTGGGGTGGGGAGCATTGTTTCCTTAAACCCTAGTGGAAGTGGATGAAAAACCTAGAGGGGAGAGTAGTTCTACATTTACCAAGGCTCAGCCATTCTCCAGCTCAGGCCTGCTTCCTGCTTTTGGCACAAGTGCTGCCTTTGCTGTCATGGGCCTCCATGTACTTGTCATTATCTCCATTTTGAAGATGGCCAAGGTAAGCTTCACTAAGGGTAAATAACCAGCCTGAGGCCCCATGGTAAGTGGTTACTCAAGGAGGAGACCCCAGGTCTCCACCCCACAGTTCCAGAATGTCCCCCTCCTTAGGGTCTGCTCTCACTGGGAAATTCCCCAGAAATGCACACAATCCAAACACACAGCTTATTAAAGACCATCATCATTTTGTTAAATTTTCTATTTTCTCCATATTTCCCCCATCACCTCACATTTTCTTTTTTTTTTTTTTAATCTTTTTAAAATTTTGGTTTGTTTTTTTGGCCATGCTCTGCGGCATGCAGGATCCTAGTTCCCCAAACAAGGATCGAACCTGCGCCCCCTGCAGTGGAAGCATGGCGTCTTAACCTCTGGACCGCCAGGGAGGTCCTTCACGTTTTCAATGACCATTTCAGTCTAGGGAAAGTTGAGTTCCTTTTCAGTTTGGGGAACTACATCTCTGTGATGAATGCTTCATTTTTTTCTCAGGAGCTTTTGTTGCTCATTCTTTTCCCCTTTGGATATCTATCCATCCAGACCGTATAGCAGTATTGTCTTGACCATCCTCAAGAATGACCTAAGAGGGGAACTAATTTGTGGGAATTTTCTGAGGGCAAATGTCATTCTCTTATTAGAAACTCTCATTCTCCAGGTGAAGAGTGGCTGATTGACTCACTGACTGGTGAGAAGCCAAGAAACAACAAAGGTGGATGGAAGGGGGCTGGTCTGCTATTTTTGCCCTCAGAGACACCTCCACCCTGCATTTATTGTAAACTGAAAGAGCAGAGTGTAACCTTCCTATGTCTTGGGAGGTGAGGTAATCTCATGGCACTACCTCAGCCTCCTATGGCTCACATGCTGTTCTTTCCAGGGGGCCGGAGGTGGAGGAAGCAAGAGGCTGCGTTTGCAGTTGTTAAAGAATACCTTTCTCTTGTTCTTTTTCTTAAAAATATTCTTAGGAAAGCAGTGTTCTATTCAGCTTGACATTATGCTAAAAGGTTTTCCTTGGAAGACAATAGCTGTTCTCAGAAAAAAAGATTTACACGGAGTCCCAAGGGTGTAATGAGCTTCCCCACGGCACCTGCCTTGGGTTGGGAGTTGTCACTTGTAAGTGGTTTTAAATTAAAACGGAATGGAAAAATACGCAGTTACAGAATTCCCCTTTTGGCTTCTTTGCAAATCATTTTCCATCCTCTTTGGCCTTTGTCTCTTTCTGAGACACCTGATCAGGTATGAAGAACAGAGCTTTCCCGTGGCAAGAGGGTGAAGGGACAGTATTGATCCAAGGAAAACAGAAACCCAAAGTGGAAACCTCTCACTCCTGGGAATTCCTGTTTCTTTTATGCCCCCCAGCCCCAGAGGCATGTGGAGCCAAGTATTATTAAGGGATCATTGAATTCTAGAGCTTAAACATCCGTAAAGACTATGGAGTCCAGATTCCTCAATTGCTAGTGAGGGATTGAAGGTCAGGAGCATGAACTGACTTGTCTCGGTCACCTTGCTGATTGATGGCAGATGGGGTTCTAGACCTCAGACCTCTCGTCTCCTGGTTAAATCATGTGCTTTTCTCTTTTTGTAAAGCACTGCTTCTGAGAAATGTTAGAACTGAAAAAAAAAAAAAAAAAGGCAAGAGTATGAAAAGACCTCTCTATGGAAATTTTTAATAAAAGGATTTAGAATTAGAAAAACTGAATTGTACCCTTTTCTTGTTTTGAGATTTCCATCTCTTCAGGCAACCAGGGCTAGAAACCATGGTAGATATTAGGAATATAGAGATGAATAGTATGTGATCCTAGTCATTGAGACACCCATGATTGACATTGTGTGTGTGTGTATTTGTGTGTGACAGTCATGTTAACAGGTCATTATGGTACAGCAAGTTATACCAGAACAAAGTTCAGTGGAAGCACACAAAAGAGAGCATTTGTCTTCATGGTAGAATCAAAGGGGAACTGGTAACCACGACGGGAGGCTGTGTAAATCCCATATGCACAATGATCCTATATTGACACAGCTTTGCTTTCAAAGAACCCTCAGTGGAGAATCCCAAAACCATTTAAAGAACTATTTGAATCTTTCTTCAGAAAACATGAAAGGGGGAGTATGTAAAACCCATTCAAACCATCGTAAATTCATCTTTCCTCCTCTATCTTACTGTTATCAATCTGCACACACAGATAGTGGTTCACAGTAATCCCACCTTTCTTCAGTACAAACCCTCAAAGCTATGACATTTAGACCAGTTGAGTACCTCCTTTTTACTTCCCATTTTGGCCCAGTCACTCCAAGAAAAGGAAGGTTAAGAATTCTTTCTCCTTCCAAGGCTGGTTGGAGGGGATGGGAAAAACTGTAAAATCTTACAGTTGAATAGTTTTGCTTATACCCAATCACGTAGTTTACTCTTATAAAGCTTTTACATAATATATCATTTTGTCCTTATAGTTCCCTTGTGAGTTGAGGAAGAGTGTAATTATGATGCCCATTTTATAATGATGAAACTGAGATTCAGTGCCAGTGCCATATGATCTTCTTCTTGAAGTCAGACGGCTATGTGCAGAGAAATGGAGGAGTGTCTTTTCAAGTAGGAAAATAGCTTTTGCAGAGACAGGGAGACGTGGAAATGATGCTGTGAACATCTCAGGGTGCCAGGACTACAGGATGGTAGATTGATTATACGGTCAGACCCTAAGGTGGGAAAGGCAATTTGGGCTGAGTGGTAAAGAACCTTATTTTTCATGTTACTTTCTCCTAAAGGCAGTGATGAGCTAATAGGATGTTGTTAAAAGCAGAGAAATGACAAGATCAGATTTGTTTTGGAGGAAGATTTTATGGCAGTAATGTGGGGGAAGTCTGGAGTGAGAACATCGTGACATGTTGCCCAGCACAGAGGAGTTCTTAAGTGCTTAGACCCTAGATTCAGACTCACTGGGGTTCTAATCTTGACTCTGCCATTTAGCAGCTTCATGACCTTGGAAAAGATGCTTCAATACTCCACGCCTAGGTTTCCCCATTTATAAATTGCAGATAACAATAGTACCTTCTTCATGGGGCAATCTGAAGCTTGTAGAGGACTTAGAACAGTGCCTGGCACATAGCTGATTCACTTTGTTATACAGCAGAAACTAACACAACACTGTAAAGCAATTATACTCCAATAAAGATGTTAAAAAAAATGATAACAACTGTTAGTCCTCTATCTGGACAATGAGGTTCCCAAGGAAGATAAGTCTATGGAAATGGGAGGGAAGGGTCTAAATATAGGTGACATGTCTAAGTTACAAGTGAGAGGTCTTGGCGATTGATTGGGAGTACGGATAAAGGGGAAGGAGTTGAAATATTTCTCCTTTGGGTGATGGGTGCACGGTTTAATGCCAACAGAAGAATATATGAGAGAGTAAGACTGTGGTGGACGGATACTGAGTTCAGTTTCGGGAATGTTCATTTCCAGAGGCCTGCAAATTATATAAGAACTCAGGCTAAACATAATTATAAAGCCAATATTCTATAAAATATAATCTATTTCAGAGGGAAATAAAACAAAGTTTGCATTACCTGAATAATTTTCTTAATTAACAAGGATACTAAAAATTGACTATATGTGGTTACTGTAGCAGAAACATGTAATATATTTAATCAGAATCAATGCCAAACATTCTGTCCTATAAATATGTTCATGAGATATAACACTTTATATCTTTTTAAGGGAATTAACTGTTTACAGAGTGTTTACATGTGATTAACTGTTCCACACAACAACTCTGAGGTAAAGAAAAAAAAAAGAATTACATTTATGGTCTCCAATTTTCGATGATAAAATTGAGGCCCTAAAAATTCCTATGGTTAGTAAGAGTAAAGCTCAGATTTATCCCCAAACTCTCTGAATCTTAAGCCTCATAATCCTAACCCCCAAATTCTATGACCTCTTTCAGCTGTGTAGTAATGAGAGAAAATCCTTTATCTTCGAGATGCAATTCCCTATATGTAAAAATATTTCTTTATACTACAAGTAATATGTTCTAGGCTTCTCCAATGTGTGAGTACACATGTGGTCATGTTAGTATTAACAACCCTTGTAATTTTAGTAAAATCTAAATCTTACTGCCTCTGCAAGACCCTGCATGCCCCTCTGTTTTGTATCTTACCCCTTTACCACTTCGTACCCTCAACCACACTAATCTTCTTTCTATTCCTTGAACATAGCAACTTAATTATATCCCCTGGGCCTCTGCATTTGCTGTTCCCTCAAGTGGAATGCTTTTCTTCCATAACTTGGCATGGTTGATTTCTTCTTGTCATATGTTATCCTAGCTCAGATTGAGGAAGCCTTCCCGGGTCACCATATGTAATGTTCCCTCACTCAGACCCTCATTATCACATACCTTGTTCTGTTTTCTTCATAGCCCCTACTACTGGGCTCCATGAGGGCACAGATAATATGCTGTATTTTTTCACTCTTGTGTGTCTGGGAACTAACAGTTCCTGCACAAAACTGGTGCACACTCAATATTTATTGAGCAAATAAATGAAAACTTTGCATCTATTCTTGCTTCTACTCCCAATTCAGGGCCTTTAAACCTCTCTTGAAAAGTTACTTCTTTCCTAGGTATTTCTTCGGGTACCCACGGGTAGCCTCAATTGTACTCATAAAGTAGCCATTGGTTACAGTCACCCTTATGG
The DNA here is from genome assembly GCF_002837175.3 of Physeter macrocephalus. Lineage (NCBI taxonomy): Eukaryota > Metazoa > Chordata > Mammalia > Artiodactyla > Physeteridae > Physeter > Physeter macrocephalus. The sequence goes on from NC_041224.1 coordinate 85,254,865, forward strand.
GTCAGTCCATTCTTCCCTGATTCTTAGGCTTCTTTTGGTGGTTGTCTGCTGTCCCTGCAGCTACTAAAAGGACTCTTGCTACTGCTATTGCTGGGTTTTCAGAGAGTTGCTGGATTTCATGTAAAGATAGGGATGGGGGGTGGATTAGCATTCTCTAAAACTGTACCACACCTCAGTGTTGCTTGACACCAAAGCTCCCTAAGTTTCCTATGAAAGAAGCTCCTTCTTCACAGCCTGGGCAGGGACCACATGACAACCCATGTCTCCATTATTCAGATGTTTTTCTTGCTCAGAGTCCCTGCAACTAAGACATGAAAACCTAACCCAAACTCCTCACTTGTCTTCTAGCCTCAGATGCAAAGGCTTCTCTACCTACCAACACATGCTCTCAAGTGTGGGTCACCACCAACCTGCCAGTTCCGAAAATAGTCAAACTCAGATTACCAGGCTGCGCTAACCAGATTGTACTCTGATTCATATATTTCATGGAAGCCTCACAACATGACCATGAATTTGTTATTTAAATTACCTATCGTTTTAATATAACAGGACAATACATTTTCTTGCTTATGGATACTTAACGTGTATAGAAAAAGTATAAAACCGTGCTGAAAAAAGATAACACCAGATTCAAAATAGTGATTCTATCTGCAGATGGAGGAGCAGAAAGGGAAATGGGTTTTAAATCTTTTGGGGAGTTTGTATTTCTTAAAGAAAAAGAGTTATAGGGAAAATATAACCAAAAGTTAACAACTTTTAAATCTGGATGGGTAGGTACCTGAGTCTGTCCTATTATTTTTTGAGTGTCTTCAACTATATTCGTAATTCATTTTTAAAATTTATGAATTAAATTAAAATTTAATTAAAAATTAAAATTAATTTAAAAAATTTAAATGTTAACATATCATCCTTATTTAAAAAATTGATACATTATAGTAAAACATGAAATTAACCATATATTTCTCATATTACTATTCCTTAAGCAATTGCTGCTAACAGTTTCATGTTTTTATCCAGTGCACAAACACACACACATACACACATGCACATACACACTCACACATAAACACATGAACTCATGCATGCTGAGTCTTGAAATTTAGACGAAATGAACTTAAATTAGCCTTCCTGACAATTCTGTCCCATGGAAGTCCAAATCCCTTCCCCATGAATTCTGAGAATTGACAACCTCACCAAATTCTGCATTACCAATTTACACTCCCACAAAAAGTATAGGAGATTATTTTCCTCCAGGGACCAACCAACAATAGATTTACCAGTCTTCTACATCTTCCTACCTGTTAGTTAAAAAAATTAATCTCCCTCTCTCAAAACACCATTTCAGTGTTATTTCAATTTGAGTTTTTTTGAGCATAATTCAAGTGGTCCATATTTTTAAATGTCATTTACATATCTTCCTTTTAAATTGCTTAATTTTAAAAATCATTTGTCTATTATTTTATTAGATGCTTTGTCTTCTAAATGATTTATTAAGAGCTCTTTATATATTAGAAGTATTCTTCTTTGTTAATCATTAATTGATTTATTTAGTATTTATTAAGTATTGATCATTGTTCTAAGCCTAGGATATTGAGTGGCTGATGTTTTTTCCTAGTCTATAGCTTCTTTTTAAATTTGTTAACTGTTTTTGCTTAACTTTCATAGAGTCTAGTATAATAGTCTTTTCCTTTATACTTGTGAAGGTAATGTGTTAGGGAAAAATTACCATTTTAAAGATGATGGAAGTAAGGCCTAGTGAGTTAAAGTGACTTGTGCCTGGTTGCATAACTATTAAATATGGAGCCAGAAATTGGAATCCAGGTCTTTTATAATAAGACAAAGTGCTTTATTTTAAATGCGATACTTATAAAAGAATTCATATAACATAAAGGTCCAGATTAAAGAAAATAAAATGGACACCAGGTATATAATACCCAATTTAAGAAATATAGCATTATCCATATTTTAGACCCTGTAACCCTTGTTCCTTTGACTCTCCACTATTTCTGCCTTAGAGTAACTACCATCCTGGATTGAGTGCTAAATTGTCTCTTGCTTTTCTTTATATTTAAAAATCACATTTATATATCTCTAAACAATCTACTGCTGAGTTTGCCTATTTGGGGCTTTAGGTAAATGGAAACATACTGTATATGTATGTATACAGCATATATATATATATATATATACACTATATATGTGTATATATATATAGTATATATATATATTGTATTGTGATTGGTTTGTTTTGTTAAAAACTTTGAGACTGAACCACATGACATGTAGGAGTTGAGATCTAAGTCATTCATTTTCACTATTGTATAATACTCCCATGTATCAATTTAGGTCAATCTATCCATTTTACCGTTGATGGCTAATTAGAATATTTCTATTCTGTTATTCTGTTTGTCGCTGTTACAAACAGAATAGGGTATACTTTCGTTCAAGTTGGTAATGCCAGTGTTTTCTAGGATGGTCGTTCCAATTTACACTCCCACCAGCAGAGTTTGGAGGTGCCTATAATATCACTTGGTATTGTCCGACTTTAATTTTTGCCAATCTTATCATGTGAAATGGTATCACACTATGATTTAATAAGCATTTCCCTCATGGCTAGTGATGTTAAGTGTCTTTTTATTTTTTTTTTTAATTTTTTTTTTGTGGTATGCGGGCCTCACTCTGTTGTGGCCTCTCCCGTTGTGGAGCACAGGCTCCGGCCGCGCAGGCTCAGCGGCCATGGCTTACGGGCCCAGCCGCTCCGCGGCATGTGGGATCCTCCCAGACCGGGGCGCGAACCCGGTTCCCCTGCATCGGCAGGCGGACGCGCAACCACTGCGCCACCAGGGAAGCCGAAGTGTCTTTTTATATAGCTAGGGGTCATTTGTATTTTCTTACCTATTTTATCTGAATTTTTTTGAAATGATACTTTTCCTACTGGGTAGTTTCATTTATAAATTCAGTATAGAATATATGTGTATATGTCTAATCTACTGCTTTATCTTTCCCTGTGGTCTTTTGTCGAGATTATTGATACCTGTATTGTCATTTTTATAGGATTAGGTTTATTGAGGTATACTTTAAAACAGAAAACAGACTCTTTTTCAGTGTAGAGTTTGATGAATTTTGAAGAAATGTGTATAGTCATGTAACCACCATTATAATAAAGATACACAATATTTTCTTCACCTCAAAATGTTCTTTTTTACTCATTTGTAATCAGTCATTCTACTCTCCTATCCCAAGCCCCTGACAACTACTGATCTGATGCCTGTCCCTAAAATTTTGCCTTTTCCTGAAAGTCATGTAAATGGAATCATACAGTATGTGGCCTTTCTTTCTTATCCTCTTTCACTTAGTGTAATGCTTATGAGGCTCATTCACATTATTGGCATGAATCAGTAGTTCATTCCTTTTTAGTACTGAGGATTATTTTGTTGAATGGATGTACCACAGTTTGTTTATCCATTCAACATTGACAGACATGGAGATTGTTTCCAGTTTGGTAATTATGAATAAAGCTAACTGTTAATGCTCACATAGATGTCTTTTGTGGACATGTATTTTCCACAATAAAGTAAATAAAGTAAGTGTATATCTTATTTTCTAAGAAAGTGACCAATTATTTTACAAGGTGGTTGTTCTATTTTGCATTCTTACCAGCAGTCTCTCACAGTCCCAGTGGCTCAACATCCTTGCTGGTACTTCGTATTTTAATTTTTTAAGTTTGCCATTCTAGTAGGTATGAAGTAGTATTTCATTTTCATTTACTTTGTATTTCCCTATTGATTAATGATATTGAAGTGTTTTTTCAAATTTTTGCCCATTTTCTCATAGGATTTTTTTATATTATTACTGAGTTATGAGACTATTTGTTGTGGATACAAATTCTTCATCAGATATGTGTTTTGCAAATATTTTCTCTTAGTCTCTGACTCGCTTTTCATTTTCTTAATGGTGTCTTCTAAAGAGTGGAAATTTAAAAATTTGATGGCATTCAAAAATTTTTTTTTAATTAATGTAGGGTTACTGCTCTGTGTATCCTAGATAAACATTTACTCAACCCAGTGGTTCTTGGCTGGGGACATTTCTACCTCTCAGGAGACAATTGGCCATCTCTGGAGATATTTTGTCACAACTCGGGGGATGCTTACTGTCATCTAGAGGGTAGTAGCCCGGGATGCTGCTAAACATCACACAATGCACAAAACAGCCCTTCTCAACCCACCCCAAAATGTTAATAGTGCTGAGCTTAAGAAAACTTTGCCTAAACTGAGGTCAAAACTTGTTTCTTTGAAGATTTATAGTTTTAGGCTTTACATTTAGGTGTATATCAAGTTGATTTTAGTGTATATTATGAGGCATGGATCAAGAACAAAGGTTCATTCTTTGTTTCCTCAACAAAAAAGCTGTTGAGATTCTGTCATTTGCAAAGAATTGCAATCTTAACATTATTGAGTCTTCCTACCCATGAACATGATATACCTCTCCATTTATTTAGGCCTTATTTAATTTTTCCCTTTAGTGTTGTGCAGTGTTTAGTGTAAACTTCTTATATGTAATCTTTAGATGTATCCCATGTATGTCACTTTTTATTTATTTATTTATTTATTTGGTTGCATGGGGTCTTAGCCTGCCTGCAGCAGGCAGGCTCCTTAGTTGCGGCTCATGGGCTCCTTAGTTGTAGCTCACCGGCTCCTTAGTTATGGCATGCAAACTCTTAGTTGCAGCATGCATGTGGGATCTAGTTCCCGGACCAGGGATCGAACCCTGGCCCCCTGCATTGGGAGCAAGGGGTCTTTTTTTTTTTAATTTTTGAATTTCATTTTATTTATTTTTTATACAGCAGGTTCTTATTAATTATCCATTTTATACATGTTAGTGTATACATGTCAGTCCCAATCTCCCAATTCATCACACCACCACCACCCCCCGCCACTTTCCCCTCTTGGTGTCCATGCGTTTGTTCTCTACATGTGTATCTCTATTTCTGCCCTGCAAACTGGTTCATCTGTACCATTTTTCTAGGTTCCACATATATGCGTTAATATATGATGTTTGTTTTTCTCTTTCTGACTTACTTCACTCTGTATGACAGTCTCTAGATCCATCTCTCTACAAATGACCCAGTTTCGTTCCTTTTTATGGCTGAGTAATATTCCATTGTATATATGTACCACATCTTCTTTATCCATTCGTCTGTCGATGGGCATTTAGATTGCGTCCATGACCTGGCTATTGTAAATAGTGCTGCAATGAGCATTGGTGGGAGCACGGGGTCTTAACCATTGTACCACCAGGGAAGTCCCCCATGTATTTCACTTTTTAATGCTGTGGTAAATGATAATTTTTAAATTTCATTTTTTATTGCTAGTATATGAAAATACAATTGATTTTTGTGTTATCAACTTTGACTCCCATGACTTTGCTGTAATTTTTACTTCTAGTAGCTTCTCTCGTGCTTCTTTCTTTTTCTTAATTTTAGCAAATAACTTATGCAAGTTGTCTGTGAATAAAGACAGGGATTTTTGTTTGTTTGTTTGTTTTACATTTTGTATCTTTTTCTTTTTTTGCCTTATAATACTACCCAGGAACTCTAATATAATATTGAATAGAAGTGGTAAGAGGAGGTATTATTTACCCTGTTCTTGATTGTCTGGGAAATTATTTAGTGTTTTACTATTAACTATGGTGTTACTTGTAGGTTTTTATAGATGTCCTTGAGAAAGTTGTGTTTGATTTTTAGTTTGCTGAGAATTTTTGATCATAAATGAATGATCCCATGATTTTTCTTTTTCAACCTGTTTGTATGATGAATTGTATTTGATTTTCAATTGTTGACCGAATCTTAGCATTTCTAGCTCCAGAGGCCAAGCTTTTAACAACTACCCCCCATTGCCTTGCCTCCAATCTTGGCATTTCTGAGAGAAACTCCCTTTGGTCAGGATACATTTTGCCCTATATTTATGAGGGATATTGGTCAGTGGTTTTCTTTTCTTGCAATATCTTTGTATGATTTCAATTCAGGATAAAGCTGGCCTCAAAAAATGAGTTGGGAAGTGTTTTTATGTTGTGGTAGACTGAATAATCGCTGCACAAGATGTTCATACCCTAATCCCTGAAATCTGTGAATGGATACCTTATATGGCCAAGACTTTGCAGACATGATTAAGTTAAGGGTCTCTAGTTGAGGAGATTATCCTAATTACCTGGCTGGGGCCTGAATGCCATCACAACATCTTTATAAGGGAGAGGCAGACAGAGATTGAAAGTAGAAGACATCATGGGGCAGAAGCAAAGGCACAAAGAGAAGAAGTTAGGCTATTGTCTTTGAAGAAGGAGGAAAGGTTCATGATCCAAGGAATGCAAGGAATGCAGCTCTAGATGCTAGAAAAGGCAAGGAAGAGGACTCTTTCCTAGAGCCTCCTCTAGGGCATCATCTTGGCAACACCTTGGTTTTGCCCCAGTGAAAATGATTTCATACTTCTGGACTCCAGTGCTGTGTAAGAGAGTAAATTTGTATTGCTTTAAACCACCGAGTTTGTGGTAATATGTTACAGTAGCCATAAGAAACTAATGCATATTATCACTTATTTTTATCTTTTCTGGTCTATTTTATTTATTTATTTTAGATCCAATTTTTCACTTGGAATTTTTTTGGGGGAGGTTTGAAGAACTTTAATATTTCTTGTATTAATAGCAGATATGCAGGTAATAAATTCTCTAAGCTTTTATTTTTATGAAAAAGTCTTTATAGTTTCTTTTATTTGGAAGACATTTTTTCCTGAGTATAGAATTCTAGGTTGACAGATTTTTTTCCTTTCGGTGTATTAAAAGATGTTTCTACGATGTCTTCTGGCTTGCACAGTTGCCAAGAGGAAGAATGCTATAATTCTTATGTTTGCTTTTACCTGTGTAGTGTTTCATTTGTTTCTGGTTGCTCTCAAGATTTTCTCATTATCTTTGGTTTTCAGCAGTTTGACTATAATCTATGTAGGTGTGATATATGTATGCATGTAAGTATGTATGTATGTATCATTTATTCTGCTTGGAATTCTGTGAACTACTTGCATCTGTGATTTGTTCTTTTTCATTAATTTTTGAAAAATTTCAGCCTTTATCTCTTTAAACATTTCTTCTGCCTTGTTCTCTCTTCTCATTCAGGGACCCCAATTATATGCATGGGGTCCTTTTTGTATTGTCCCACGGCTCTTGAATGCTTTGTTCTGTTTTTCTTTCATTCTTTTTTTCCTGCTTGTTTAATTTTGTATAATTTTATTGTTCTTTCTTCAGATTCACTGTTTGTTCTGTTACCTGTCCAGTCTTCCAGTATGCCTACCAAGAGAATTCATATTCATATTATTTTTAAACATTTGTAGCATTACTATTTGGCTCTTTTTTGTAGTTTCCTCCTTCCTGCTGAAATCCCCCAGCTGTTCATTTATGTTTTCTTTCTTTTGCATGAGATCCTTTAACATATCATATTTATTTAAAAGTCCCTACTTGATCATTTCCAACATTTGAATCTTCTCTGAGCCTGGTTCAGCCTAGTGGGTTTTTTTTTTTTTTTGATTGAAAGGTGGATATTCCATATGTATAGAAGAATATCAGAGAATGAGATCAAGACCATCTATACTTCTTCTGTCAGTGTCGGGTGTAGTGAGTCTGGTCAAGAGTGGGTTTTGTTCTTCTCATACTCTGATTGAGCCACAGGCTTCAATTCCTTCCAGTGCTGCGTGCTGTAATCACGTAATTAGTGTAGGGTCTAGGGTGCAGGGGGCAGTGGTTCTCAGCGTTCCTGCTCCACCATAAGCTTTCAACAGCATGTTTGCATTACAGAGGGCCTATGTCTCCATGTTCATTTCTGCCCTCAGGGGCAGACAACTTTTGCATCTATGCCTACCCCAGAAACATGAGATATTAGTCTGGGTCCTCAGGGTGAGAGGGTTTGGTGCTCCTCTCACAGTAGTTTAAGGTTTTGTTTTGTGTGAGGGGAGCTAAAGAAAGAGGTGCTGGTTTTGCCTGTCCATCAGCAGCAACTGAGCCCCTTCTGCTAGCCTCTGCCTCTGTGTGTGTGTTTGTGGGCTTTCCTATGGCCAAGTTCTGCAACTGATCCAAGGAGAAGAGTTTCCAGAGTGTGAAATCTCCTTTTATATGATGGATTCTAGTCGATACAGTATTGTTACCGAACACAAGTTCGTGTGCCTGACGCACAGTGAGGACAAGCACAGTGAGTCCAAACAAACGGAAACGTCAGAGTTTGGAGCAGAGAAAGGTTTATTACAGGGCCAGGCAAAGAGAACAGGTGGCTCATGCTTTAAAAAACTGAACTCCCCGGTGGTTTTGGGGGAGAAGTTTTTACAGGCAAAGTTTGGAGTGAGGGCTGGAGGGTATGTGACTTTCTTCTGATTGGTTGGTGGTAAGGTAACAGGGTGGTGCTCCAGGAATCTTGTGTCCAGCCTGAAGTTACCATCCTCCACCTGGGTGGAGGCCTTAGTTCCTACAGAAGAACAAAGATATTGTTATGTGTATCCCTTGAGGAGGAACCACGATCCTGCATTAATTGCTGCACTATAGTTTTCTGATTGTTCCTCCTTTGTTTCTGCATTCCCTTACTTCCCTGATTAGCAACTGTTTGAATCTGCTCTTTGGAACTCTGGGAAGGTCTAGGAGGCTGAAGCCTTTATCCTGCAAATAGGAAACAGGAAAGGCTTTTGTGTCCAGGAGGGCCCCACAGGGTTCTGCTCAGTTTCACTATCCCACACAGGGCTTTCAGGGATTTCTTAAAATTTTAACTGCTTCTACAGCATCCCTTTCTCTCATACTCCACCAAAGAAGAAAAGTTTGTGTGTCTCTCCTTTTGGGACATATCATTCTTTGGAATTCGGTTCACTCAGCTGCTTTGTGCTATTAACCTCTGATAGGTTCAAGGAAAGTTATGATGGATATGAAACTGTGCAACTCAGATTGGGACTTGAACCCACGGTCTTTTAATTGAAATCACACACCTGGTCTCAGGACTAATGAAGCTCAGTTTTGTTTCTTTTTTTTTTTTTTTAATTTTTAATTAATTTATTTATTTATTTATTTTGGCTGTGTTGGGTCTTCGTTTCTGTGCGAGGGCTTTCTCTAGTTGCGGCGAGCGGGGGCCACTCTTCATCACAGTGCGCGGGCCTCTCACTGTTGCGGCCTCTCTTGTTGCGGAGCACAAGCTCCAGACATGCAGGCTCAGTATTTGTGGTTCACAGGCCTAGTTGCTCCGCGGCATGTGGGATCTTCCCAGACCAGGGCTCGAACCCGTGTCCCCTGCATCAGCAGGCAGATTCTCAACCACTGTGCCACCAGGGAAGCCCAAGCTCAGTTTCTTGATGTCTCATCACAGAAAGAATTCAGTGAGAGACAAAAAGAGACAGGTAAGAAGTGGATTTATTTAGAGAGAAACACACTCCACAGACAGAGTGTGGGCCATCTCAGAAGGCGAGAGGCCTCAAAATATGAGGTGGTTAGCTTTTATGGGCTGGGTAATTTCATATGCTAATGAGTGGGAGGAGTATTCCAACTATTTTGGGGAAAGGGTGGGGATTTCCAGGAATTGGACCCCACCCGCTTTTTGATCTTTGATGGTCTCAGAACTGTCATCACGCTGGTGGCTGGTGCCTGTGTCGTTTAGCTTATGCTAATGTATTACAATGAGCGTATAATGAGGCTCAAGAGCCACTGGAAGTCAAATCTTCCACCATCTTGGACCTAGTTGGTTCTAACCAGTTTTTGTCATGTCCTATGGCTATGCCATTCTTTAAAAGGCTGTGCCCTGCCCCCTTCCTATCTCAGGTAGATTATTATTCAGCTTTTTTCTTTTTTCTCAATTAAGAGCAACATTCTCCAGTGGGTTTCTACATGTTTTCTTCAAGAAAGCTGTTAAAAGTATTTAGTCTCTTACTCTTCTATTAATGGAAATTCTCACCCCTTGAGTTCTCCATTAACATCCCTTTCTCTATTGACTTTTTAGTTTCAATTGTTAGATTTTTCACTTCCAGAAATTTATTCCATCCTCTCCACATCAGCGTTTTGCTTTTAGAGGCTCATTCCTTGCTCATATCTCAAATTTCTCTTTCATTTCTTTAAATATTATTGTTTTTTTCATATTGTTATTTTATATTGTTTCCCATAAATCTAATATCTCATGTCTCTGCTACTCTGGTGCTCCTTCCTATCTCTGCTGCCTTTCACTCATGGGACCTTGTTTCCTGGTTTGTTCTATAATTGTTGACACTAAGTCACTCATTTTACTTGGAATTTTATCTCTGGAAAATCTTTGAGGTCAGAATTGAGGCTGCTTTTCTTAAGAAAGCATTTGAATTTGCTTTTGCTAATTATCTGAGGATGCTAGCAAATTGATATGACTGTATTACCTCCCTTAAACTCCGGGGACTACAGATGGATCATGAATTCAAATGTATGTGAAAATTTGCTTATAGTTTTATACTTCTAGGGAAATTTTGAAATAAAAAGTTATTCTCGCTTTTCCTTTCTGTGAATCGAGAGTGAAGACTTCTCAGCTTTAGGTAAGAATCTCCTATTTGATGTCCCACCGTGGGTGAGCCCCATGCTTCACTTCCCTGCATCTCCTGCAGCCTTCAAAGCAAAAGCTCAGGGACTCTAAGGCTTGGTAGAAACCCTTGGGCGAAAAGTATGCTTTGATGCTTGCTTACCTTCCAAGGTTTCTTTGGTCTCACTTTGTTTTTGACATCTACAGATTTCTTCTTTTTAGACCAGCTCAGCATTGCATTGAAAATGATTTTTTTTAAAAAGAGTTTATTTTAGCATTCTGGTTGTTTCATTTGGGGGATTTTTCAGAATATTTAGTCTATTATTCTGTTGAAAATGGAAGTTTTTTCACTCCTTGATCTTTCTACTTTACATGCTACTTCTTTCCATTAGAAAGAAAAATGAAAGTCTATTTTTTGTTTACTAGAATGGATAATATGAATTTGAAAGTCTGTTTGTGAATCTGAAATAGTATATCCACTATTCTATATTTAGAATTGGACATTAGTCCTTCTGAAAGACTACTCTTTCTTTTCTCATTCTTGGAATACTTTTTTCTCCCCCTAGCAGAAAGTAGGGATTTTAGTGAAGAAGTATTTTGAAATTTTTAAATTAAGAATCCAACCAAAGACTAGGTTTGCTCCAGTGCCTCCTGCTTATTTTCTTTGACATCCTGAATATCAGCAGAAGAGTGGTGTTTGTTTGGTTTTGTTTTGCTCTTTGCCTTTAAGAGGACTGGTTCACCTAGAGGAACCTTCTTTTTATCATTTCACTCCCCCGTTACTAACATCAACACCAGAAACCTCCAAAAGACAAGTTATTTAATCCCTCCCAGCTGTTCTGCTCTGTGAAAGTAACTTGAGGTACCTCCAGCTGTGGGAGGGATTCCTCGTTCCCTTGCAGCTGGTGGACAGTCTCTTGGTCCCCATAATGGAGTTTCTAAATTGCAATTTGCAGGGCAGGTATATTTAATGTAATTGGGGGAGGGAATGATTCTCAGCACAGATGATCAATGTTCTGCATGCTCTCAAGAAGCCAGGATAGAGTGATGCAGTAGAAGCTGGGGATGGATCCTAGCTGTTCTTTCAATAACTAATGTTCATAGATCTACCGGGATCCTTCATTCCACTCTATTAGAGGTGAGTGATGAGTGATTGTGACAGCAGGGACTCCCTCCCACCCCAAAACAAAACATACACAGTCACATTGCAAGCCTGACTTACAGAATGCTAAGACTGTGTTATAATACCCTTTCTTCTTCTTGAAAGTAGGGATTGAAAATTTAGTGGGGAAACACTGATGCAAATGATATGGCATTATCCAATTTGTTTGTGGTGGTTTGCTACTCCCATTCTCCAAACAAAGTTAGAAAAAAAAGTAGTTTGGCCAGGCAGGCTTTTGTAAATAAGAGCCTCCTGAGGCCATAGCTGGGATATCACTCCACTGATTCCAGTCGCAGGAGAGATTCAGGAACACAGACTTACGGGTTGAGTCACTGGGCATATTAACTGCCTGAAATGTGATAATTGAAATGTATGTCCATAGCCACCCCGATAATGATCTCTTGATGGAGTTCTGCCCTCAAGCTGGTATGTGCGGTGCTGCCTTTACCAGGCAACAGATGAATGCGTTAAGAGCTTGCATGCCATAACTCAGAGGCAACTGGTGGTGCCCCAGTGTTGTCTGTGCACCTTCCCTGTAGCTGATTTTCTGTGGCTCATTGAGTGTTGAGTCCAGGTGGCAGCTGTGGGTTTTGACATTCCAGAATTTTATAGGGCAAGGGCATCCTCAAAATGTAATGGTGCACATTGGGTTGGAAGTGGCTATTCATGAAACTGACAGGGTAGAACCCTAATTAGAAAAACCAGCAGGCTCCCTGTACCCCGGGAGGATTCGACAGAGCTGTCACCGTCTCCCCTCAGGCAGGATCATCGGGCTGGAACACTGAGCAAAAAACATTTTGTTCAATGTTCAACATAAATAACTCCCATCATTAGCAAGGTGACAAGTGAAAGGAGGACCTGCATGTCAAGAGGCAAGGATTTATGCATTATGGTTGTGATGGGTGATTCTGAAAACTTTTAGCTGCTGGGGAAGTAGCTATCACCTTCTGAAAGATGCTACTGGAAACTCATAGCGTCAAATGGGTATGCCCCTCTGGTCTTCAGCAGACTGTTTGGAAACACTTTAGGCTGGGAAAGGGATGGGGTGGGACTTGAATTTGAATCATGATTCATCCCAGTATTTTGTAGGGGTTTTTCATTTATTTAAAGCTCTGTTTCTTGGTCTTTAAAATGGAGGGTTGTAAGCAACTCTCCCCTTTGTTTAGGCATATAATGTAGCCCTGTTTATTAAGATACTGAATTCTTTGGGAAAAAAAAAATCCTACACATCATATTGCACTCTGAATACACTTGTGCAAACAGCCTTTACTCTTACAATTGAAAAGATATATTGCCAGATCGTATGGTAGTTTCTTAAGCTGTTATGAAAAGCAAGAATCCTTGTCTTAAGTTCTTTTCAGTCAATAACAATTCGTAATTCAGTAGGAAGAGGAGTAGAAACTGTACTCCTTTGAAGGAAGCTGTGATGTGATTTGGTGGGCAACTTACATAGTTTAATTAAGCACCCTGTTTAAATCAATATGTGTCCAACAGTTCAGCCTGGCAATCAGCTTAATCTCATTAAATGTTGTTCAGGCCCCAATAATTGGTTAATAATACATTATCATTTATGAATTATTGGCTTCAAATTATTATAATTGTGTCTGCTTTTTTCACTGCACCTGCTGCCACATGTTAATTATGAAATGCTCAAGCACTTTTCTTGGAATAACTTTAGAGATAAAGCTGATGGGGTTTTTAATGAAGTAAGATTATCTTTAGTTCAGAGCTAGCCTTTCTCAACCCTGTATTGTTTAATGAAAGGAAGGAGACATTTGCCTTTTTAAGAGCCAGTGCTTTAAGAATTGAAAGACAGAGTTGGAAGGCATCATGCCCGAGTTGGATGGTGAGCCCTACTAAATGAGGCAGGTGATGTCAACCTCATAAGCCAGTGGATTCTACTTATTGAGCAAGACCTTTCCTCACCCAGTAGGGGGTGGATTTCACCTGGAAGAGATGGGTGCCCCCATTGTCAGTCATCTGGGGGAAAAAATAGGACCTCAGAGAGGAAAACAGAATTGGCAGTGTGAAAGATGATCCTTAGAGCTTGGGAGAGGAACAACTCTTTGGAACTTCTAACACCAAGGAAATGTATTAGTCAATCATCAGTTGACATAGGGGACAACCTTCTTTTTCAGCTGAGATCATACCGAAAAAGTTATTCCCCAAAAAGACACCTATTATATGCCACTGACTGGAACAGGCACTGGATATATAGGCATCATTCCTGTTCTCCTGGAGTTTACTGATTCTGTCTTTGAAGTTTGGATATGCCCAAGGGTGTTTGAGGATTCTAGAGGAAGGAGCAGACATTTCCTGGCTAGAGATAGGAAGCATGGGAGCTCTTCAGGGAAATGCCCTTTAGAGGGACCTTGGACTGAAAAAGAGGAGTTATCCCACTTAAACCAGGTTAGTTCCTTGCATACTATTTCTCTCTCCTTCTAGCTCCATTTTTTTTTTTTCTTCTTTTGGCTGGTTAGCAAAATCTTGCTTCAGAGCCCCAGCCTGCTCTCAGCTATGCCAGAGGAATCAAGACAGGAGTTGAGAATGAGTTCACACTTGAAGTCAAGCATAAAAGGAGAGGACATGGTCAACTTGGTCATGTTTGATGCTCAAGGGGAAAGTAAAATTTTGGTGGGCGAGACCCAATTTGGCAAAGTCCCATGGCCCCTTCCTACATTGGGAGTCTCTTTCCATAGCCTTCCTTGAAGGACTGGGGCTTGATTTTATTGAAGACATCCTGGAAGGCATCACTATTGCCACCTCTAATTCTAAGCTCTGTAGGACCCTTTCACTCCAGGATGAACACATCTGGCCCTCCTGAGATGTTCCTTCCCCAGTGAGATGCCTCTTTGATCTCCAAAACCTGGCCCAGAGTCCAGCAGAGTAAGAAATAAGATCTGATTTCAGGCTCCATTTTTTTCCTTTTTGTGAATGCCATTAAAAGCCTCATGTTTTCGAGTGCTGCATGTTTTCAAGTGCACATTTTCCAGGAAAGAAGATTTTGATAGAGTGGGAAAGCATAGATTCATCGTCAGACCTGGGCTGGCATCCTGGATTTTCTGCTTGAATTTTGGAAAGTGGCTTAAATTCTCTGAGCTTCAGTTTCCTTATCTGTAGAATGGGGATGATATTATCGCCCTCATAAGGGTGGTGAGGATTAGTGCAGTAAGGTATATTTTCCTTACAATGTCTAAGAGAGGGTGCTTGTTAAATGGTCACATACATATTCTCTCACTCTGCCAGCCTTGATATTCTAAACTGAAGTGTCATCTCCCATCTTACTTGGTGCCATTTTAACACTCAGGTTAACACACAGCCTTTTGAATTGAGGGGAAGCGGGTGAGACTCAGGTGGACAGACAAGCCACCCAAATGGAGTATCAAGAGCTGTAGCCCAAGCACAGGTTTTGGAGCCATTCCGATCTGCACTCAACTTTGAACTTTCCGTCACGGTAGTTAGGTAGACTATTGTAATACCAGTGACTGTTGGGCAGCCTCTGAATTGAACCAGCCTCAGTTTCTTCATCTGTACAATGACACCAGTAATATTTTTTCATATAACTGTGAGAAAGTTGAAAAGAGTTAGTGCATACAAAGCACAATGCCCAGCATTAGGCAGGTGCTCAGTAAAAAGTAGTGTCCATCCCCCCTTACTCATTGTGTATGGGCATTACTATAGCTAGTGTTTACTTCAAAGTGGCATTGGTCAAAGAGGAGAATATAACCTTTCCCATCTGCAATCTCAGACAATACCACTAGGCAGGATGTAGCAAGCATTACAAAACATCCTATCTCAAACAGCCTAAAAGCTCTTGGGGTGGAGGTTGGGGAAACTTGTCTGTTTTTGATACACCAAATTAAGGAGAACTTTTGGCAAGGACTGAAGCACTATCTCTGTTACTCATGTTTTCTGAATGAACCCAAATGTATCCAATTTTAGCATAGACCATGGATGTCCTTCTATCCCTTACTCCTTTCTTTATACCCAGCTGTCTACCATGGGTAGACCCATGGAGAGTGCCTGAAATCGTACTATTATGTTAGCATAGAGAGTTTAGGCAAAATTACAGGGAAAAAGTGACCTGAATACTGAATTGTGTGGAAGAAATCTCTTACTAGATTCAACTGCTGTTCCTGCGTTGAAATAAATCCAAGATCATCTTGAAGTGAAGTGCTCCTCCAGAGACCCCAGATAATTCCCTAGAATTTTTTTTTTTTTTTGAGTCTTGCTTGATTCATTTCGGTTAGATTCTCCTTTTCCTCTCACTCAGTTTTTACTAAATAACTTCACCTCTCTGTTCTGCAGGTGCATAGGCACAAGGATTGAAATGACTGCCCTGGTTCTCACACAGGTCTGGCACTTTGGAATTTGAGCATCTGTCAGAGGTGACCCCAATTCAGAGGATTTGAAAATTGGGAATCAGTGGGACCCTTATTTCTGTGGGCCAATATGCTCTTCCTATCTGACTAGATAGGGATTTTATCTGTGAGGTTGGGAGCCTGATCCTGGAAAGTAGGTAGCAGATCAGAGGATGTAGAGATGACAACGTTACGTTGTCCATCTTGTTCTGCTTCTTATCTTCCTTTGCTCCACTGATAGCGCAGCTCTACCTTGTGAAGCTTGATTTGTCCCAGTCACTGTGTCCTCACTGATTTCAGTTGGGTACTAGGTCCTGATCTCTGGCTTTCTCTTCTTCCCTTGGAGGGAGCAACGGATCCTTGCTAGGATGATGTAGTCCAGAGAGAAGCAGTTCTCTCCTGTAGGATGATGGCAGAAGCTTATACTGGGGCTTTCAGGGCTATGAGCTGTCCTATGGACAAACAGAAAATGTTGGCCTCCGTGCCTGCCAGTCTGGCATCCTTCACTGTTGCCATGTTCATTCACGATATTTATAAAGATGTAATTTGGTACCTCCTGCATCTTATCTGTTTTCTGCTTCTCCTTCCCCTTAATTATTTCTTTCCAAGGAGATATGGCTCTCAGTAGTTAAAGAAGTGTCCCTAAAACATGTTAAATCAACCTAGTTTCTAGTTCATTTGTTTCCATACCAGCCAATCATGATGTCACAAACAGAAGGTGATGACCTGAGGGAGGAATTAGGTGGCAAGATTGCAGATAGGCTTTTTTTTTTTATCTTCTGGTTTTTATTGTTTGTAAGACCCATTTTTTTTTTAACATCTTTACTGGAGTATAATTGCTTTACAATGTTGTGTTAGTTTCTGCTGTATAACTAAGTGAATCAGCTATACGTATACATATATCCCCATATCTCCTCCCTCTTAACGTCTCCCTCCCACCCTCCCTATCCCACCCCTCTAGGTGGTCACAAACCACCGAGCTGATCTCCCTGTGCTATGCGGCTGCTTCCCACTAGCTATCTGTTTTACAGTTGGTAATGTATATGTATCCATGCCACTCTCTCACTTCATCCCAGCTGACCCTTCCCCCCCTCCCCATGTCCTCAAGTCCATTCTCTGCGTCTGCATCTTTATTCCTGTCCTGTCCCTAGGTTTTTTTAGATTCCATATATATGTGTTAGCATACAGTATTTGTTTTTCTCTTTCTGACTTACTTCACTCTGTATGACAGACTCTAGGTCCATCCACCTCACTACAAATAACTCAACTTCATTTCTTTTTATGGCTGAGTAATATTCCATTGTATATATGTGCCACATCTTTATCCATTCATGCAGATAGGCTTTTGGAAAAAAGAAAAGGGAAACAAGATCCTCTTCACAGTTTTCCTTGGTAATAAAGACCAAGGGAGAGATAAATCAAAAAGCAGTAAGAGAGAAGAAGAACCATTTCCAAACAGTGTCAGAGAAAGGGGTGGAAATTAGCAACACTTGCGAGCAGTGTTTGTTTCCTTTCAGGCATTATGAATGATGAATCTGCACAACTCCCTTGGGATGATGAACTACATGCAAAATGAGGAAATTAAAACTTTGAGATTTTAGGGAACTTGCCAGAGGCTGTGAAACACAGGGACAAGCTTTGAGAGGAGGGTTGAGTTTGTATTCATAATGAAATAGAGCAGGGATAGGCACACTTTTTCTGTAAAGAGTCAAACAGTAAATATTTTAGGCTTTGTGAGCCATGTGGTCTTTGTTGTAACTTCTCAATTCTGATTTTGTGATGCAGAAGTAGGCTTAGCCAATACACAAACAAATGGACGTGGTTGTGTTCCAATAAAGCTTTACTTATAAAAATAGGTTGTGGGCTGGATTTGACCCAAGAAATTCTTGAAATAGAGGATTATAGAATATAAGGGCCTTGATGGTAGTACTGACACCACACTTCCTCCTGAGACTTATTGGTTCATGCATTATGGTATCATGAGTGGAAAGAACAGATGGGTATTGAATAGATAGGTCCCAGCTCCTCCGTTTATTCCACAAACTTTTGTTGTGGATCTGCCTCATGAAATACACCGTGCTGGCATTGGGAATGCAGCAGCGCACAAATCTCTGTCATTGAAAGATTTTATGTTCTAATTAGTTTTGCTAGCTTGGGCAAGCCACTTCAACAGCATCAGCCCTGGTTTTTCTCATTTGGAAATCTAATTTTTTAAAATCATGAGCCATATTATATGTACAATATAATCTATAATATGTATATGTAGAATATAAAAATTAAAACAAACATCTATTTGCCCACCACCCATGTTAAAAAAAAATAGAATGCTATCAGTACCTAAGAAGTTTTCTGTGTGTCTTTCCTGAATCTCCTTATGCTTCCCTTTCCCACAGAATTTTGTGCTAATTATTTCCTTGATTTTCTTTATAGTTTTGCCACATATGTATGTTTCATTTAAAATTATATAGCTTAACTTTTTGCCTCTTTGATTTTTAAAATTATTGGAACCATACTGTTGTACTCTCCTTTGACATGCATTTTTAAATTAGGAGTGTTTTTTTTGGTGGGGGGGTGAGTGGATTTGTCCACACAGATGTGTGTAGCTATTGATAAAATCTGGGGCCCAAAGAGCAATAGAGCCAGACTTGTAGTCAAATAATGTTAGATTTATGAATTGCTATAGCCCGGGAGAATGGAGAATCATTGGGCATTTCAAAAGGGGATTTGTGGGAGGCTATTTATAGGTTTTGGTGGCTAGAGTTGGTCATAGATTATCTTGGTAGGGAATTGGTCAGAATTTGTAAACCTTGTTGCTAGAAGAGTCAGTGATTGTATCTTTAGAACAGAACATATGAGTTCATGTAGTGACACTGTTAGATCAGTTTGTGGTTTTATCTTTTAATGTATGGATCTGGATAAATGGGTATTAAAAGAGTTTGAGCTTATGTGAGCTGGGTGCATGCTGCCAGTCATGGTTTCTAAATTATCAGTTTTCCCCTTACAACCGTGATGCCAGAAAAGGCATTAAAAAAACTTTATCACTGTAGTTTATTTTTATTGCAATGTAACATTCCATTGTATGAATACAGCCACATTTACTTATCTGTTCTACTCTTGATACGTTTGGATTGTTCCTGGGCATTTTCTGTTACAAGTAATGCTGCTGTGAACATTCTTGATGTGTATAAAAGTTTCCCCAGGCTGGGTATATACCTGGAAGAGAAGTCATTGTATGCATCCCTACATAGATATTTAACTTTAGTAGGAAATGGAAAACTGGTTTCTGAAGTGGTTACACAGTTTTCTTCCTTACCAATTACCAGTTACCAGTTGTAGGTAAGAGTTACTGTTGCTACACATCCTAGCTAATACTTGGAGTTGTCAAACTTTCTGATTTTTGCCAATCTGATGAGGATGTGATGATATCTCATTGTAGTTTTGTTTTGTTTTGTTTTTGTGTGTGTTACGCGGGCCTCTCACTGTTGCGGCCTCTCCCGTTGCGGAGCACAGGCTCCGGACGCGCAGGCTCAGCGGCCATGGCCCATGGGCCCAGCCGCTCCTCAGCATGTGGGATCCTCCTGGACCGGGGCACGAACCCACGTCCCCTGCATCGGCAGGCGGACTCTCAACCACTGCGCCACCAGGGAAGCCCTCATTGTAGTTTTAATTGGTATTTCTTTGATTATAAACAAGATTAAACATGTTTTCAGATGTTCCTTACGCCCTTTGGATTTCCTCTTTTGTGAAGTGTCTTGTTCATTTTTTTTCCCTCCATTTTGCTATTGGTTTGTCTTTCTCCCACATTCTATATGGAATAGTACTTTAAATAAATCTTGATATCTAATAGGGAAGTCCTGCACTTAGTTTTTCTTCTTCAAGAATATTTTAACTATCCTGGGCCTTTTTCATGTCTAAATAAATTTTAGTATCAGATTGTCTAATTGCAAAACAAAAATATAAAAGCACTTACTGGGATTTTTGTTGGAATTTTATCAAATTACATACATATCAGGGAAAAATGATATAAAAAATGATAGGAAATGCTTCTATCCAAGAAACTTCCAAGAGCATGTGTATTTCTCCATTTAGGTAAGGTTCTTCAGTAATTTTCATAAAATTTTATGTTTTTTGTATAAAGAGCTTGTTTATATATCATAATTTTATTCTTGATTATTTATATACTTGTGGGCTATTGTAAATGATATATTCTTTAAAAATTCCTTTTAAAAATGATTGCTACTGGTAAAGGGAGATGAGATTGACTTTTATATATCATTTTTGTATTTAGAAAATGGAATACTTTTAAAATTTTAATAATTTTTCGGCACATATCTAGGGTTTTCTTTATGGATAATCATATCATTTGTAAATGATAGGATTTTTTCCCTTCATTTCTAAGTGTTGTACCTTTTATTTATTTTCTCTTGCTTTTAATACATTGGCTTGAACTTTCAGAGCAATGATAGTATAAATGGTGATAGTGAATATCTTTGTATTGTTCTTGATCTTAAAAGAAATGCTTTCAGCATTTTACCATTAAGTATGACATTAACTGAAGGGTGTGTGTGTGTGTGTGTGTGTGTCTGTGCGTGTGTGTGTGCGCACGCGCTCATGTTTGAATGTATTTCATTTATGAGGTTAAGGAAGTGCCTTCTTATCCCCCATTTGCTAAAAGATTTTTAATATGAATGGATGTTGAATTGTATTAGATGTTTCTTTCCACCTCTATTATGATTATCAGATAATTTTTCCCTTTTAATCTGGTATTGAGATAAATTACATTAATTGATTTTCTAATATTAAACTAAACTTGCAGTCCTAAGATAAACCTATTTGTCATAATATATTACCTTTTTATACATTGCTTGTTTAAATTTGCTCTTATTTTATTTAGGCTTTGCATGTATGTCCATGGTGCTACAGACTTGTAATTTTCCTCTCTTTTGCTGTCTTTGCTTTTGGTATGAAGGCTGTGCTTATTCCTTAAAATGAGATGAGGACATATTCCGTTTTGTTTGTTTGGTTTTTTATTTGTTGTTCTTTCCCCCTAGTCTCTGGAAGAGTTTGTATAACTTTAGAATGAACTCTTTCTTAAATGTTTGGGAGAGTTTTCCTCTACATTTCTCTGGGTCTGGTGCTTTCTTGCAAGAAGTTTTTAACCTATTGATTCAATTCCTTTATTGATTCAGTAGTGTTTTTGGTTTCCCTATTACTTTTTGAGACCACTTTGGTAACCTTTTAATCTTTTTTTAAAATTCTTGTAATGTGTCTATTTAATCTAAGTTTTAAAAATTGCTGGCATAACTGTGATTATATGTCCAATTATTAATCTGTAAAATTTTCAGCTTGTGTAGTTGTCTTTATTTTCATTGTTAAGATTTTTTATACCTCATTCTTTTCTGATATAAGCATTTAAAGCAACCCATTTCTCTTTAAATAGCACTTTAGCTCTATACGACTGGCATTTCTATGTCATATTTTCATTTTCTCTTAGTACTAAAATTTTTCTAAAGTCTATTATGATTCATTTTTGACTCATCAGTTGCTTAGTAGTTTAAAAATTTTTTCAAACATATGGAGTTTTTCTAGTTATCTATTTGATATTGATATTAAATTAACATTATTATGAACAGATAATGCCATCTGCTTGTTATTCATCATTTGATAATTGTTGGGGCTATCTTTTATGGCCTGGTGTATAGTTAAGTTTTGTAAATATCTATACAAAAGGAATGTGTTTTCTTCAACTAGTAGGTGTGTAATTCTTTATATATGCTTTAGATTGAACATGATTTTTTTGTTTTGTTCGAATCTCCTATATCTTTAGTAACTCCTGTTTTGACTGCTTGACCTGTCAATATTTGAGAGAATTGTGTTAAGATTTCCAGTTATAGTGATAGAGTTGTTAATTTTTCTTTGTTTAGTTAAAAAAATTTTTGCTTTACCTACTATTTTGGGGCTATGTTGTTAGTTGCATATAAATTTAGAATTATATTGCATTTTCCTAATTAATTGAAACATTGCTCATTATGTAGTGATCTTTTTTATCTAAAGTTCCTTAAAGATAATTTTGTTTGATATTAATATATATATACTTTAAGTTTTCAGGTTCATATTTGTCTGATTAGTGTATGTATTGGGAATCTATTTTTTTTTAAGTCAGTTGCTTCTGTTGATTTTCATCTATAGTATCTCATTTCTAGTATGCTTTATAAATATTGACTGTAAGATGGCCTTTTACTTACTGGGGGAGCACTTTGTAATTTGGGTTGAGTTTCCTCCTGAGAGAATTTCTTCTGCTAGTCACCCAGCAGCACTCTTAACATGGATCCACTTTAAGTTAAATCCTGGGCTTAATGGCTTTCAAACTAGATAGGTAGTATAAATTTGAACACCAGCTATACATGGACACTTTCCCAGAGTAGCATCAGAATCAAATCAGATATTTTTCTGGCTGTCTCCTTTGCAAAAGGACTTTGTTTCTGGTTCAATTTTTAAAAAATTAATTAATTAATTAAGCTGCATCAGGTCTTTAGTTGTGGCATGCAGGATTTTTTGTTGCAGCGTGCAGGCTTCTCTCTAGTTGTGGTGTGCAGGCTTAGTTGCCCCATGGCATGTGGAATCTTAGTTCCCCGACCAGGGCTAGAACTCACATCCCCTGCATTAGAATGCGGAGTCTCAATCACTGGACCACGAGAGAAGTCCCGTTTCTGGTTCAATTTTATACTGTGTGTATAGCTCTTTAGAGTACCACATTTTTTACAGTGGTCTCCTGTTAAATTCCCTGTGTTGGCCAGACCTTAGGCTTCTTCTCTCTTCTGGGGTCTATGCAGTTTTCAAAGCAGAAACTCAAGTTCTTTAGGGGTTGGCAGGAAACGTTCAAAGGTGGCTTTACTTACTCTCAAGGTTTTCTGGTTTTACTTTGCTTTGGAGCATAGCACATATCTTTTCTTCGGCCAGCATGCTGATGCTTTGTATTTTTAGCCACCATTTTTTTTTCTTTCGAATCCACCATTTCAGTTGCTTCTGTGGGGAAGTTGAATGAAAATATGTATCCCGTTTATCATGTTGCCAGAAACAGAAGTATATTTAACAAATATTTGTTGTGTATTATTCTCAGGTGGCTGTGGGGCTCAAGAAAGTAATATGTACCAAGTGGCTTTAGAAACAACAAAGTATTTGGGTTTTCCATAGTTAGGTAACACTGAATAACATTAGTAACTGATGTAAAACATATAAAGTAGACTTCATGCTTGGAAAAA
Source organism: Physeter macrocephalus (assembly GCF_002837175.3). Classification (NCBI taxonomy): domain Eukaryota; kingdom Metazoa; phylum Chordata; class Mammalia; order Artiodactyla; family Physeteridae; genus Physeter; species Physeter macrocephalus. The sequence continues at coordinate 85,278,196 of NC_041224.1, forward strand.
GAAATCAGATCAACTCACTTCATTGTGAGGCAGTTGTATGAACCTTGGTATTGACTACAGTTATGTTAAAGAACCATATGATAAACCTCCACCTACTGTCAAGAAAGAGAATCATTTGATTGGCAGATGATGCTGAAGGTAATCTGACTAGAGGCAAGGGCATCAGAAGTTAAAGAACTGTGAGTGCAAAATCCTGCTTGGATCTTTGTGCTAAGTGTGTTTGATCTCTGGGTTTAATAGTGATACTCCTTATCCAGGCATGGACTTAATCTCTAAAAGGCTAATGCCTCTGACTCCACCTTGCTGAGCAGTCTCTATGTTTAACACTGTCAGTGTGACCTCTGTAATTATTTCTTTTACTTGACTTGGGTCATGGACCATAGGTGCTCAGTTTTGCACAGTATTTTGCAAACTTAATGAACTTACTACTGACCTCTCTTCATGGTGTTTCTTCTTTTCTCTGCCCAATCTGACATGTCTTGCTTTTTGGAAAGGATGTAATTTACTAGGCATTAGCCTGGATGTTGCACTATTGTACATCTTAGCGCTCCAGGTAATGGATGGTGATATGCACAGAGAAGATCCTCTGATAATTTCTATGGTGGGATGTTTCATATGTTTAAAAAAATAGAATCATAGCATGTCTCATTCTGTTTAGTGTCAGGCACTCTGCTAGGTATCAAGTTTACAATGATGATTAAAACATAGTCCCTATCCTTAAGAAATTAATGAGTTTTCTTAAGAGGAACACACAAATAGTACATTTAAGTGTTACAGGTACTATGATAGAAGCTGATACAAATTTGAGGTAAGGTATAAAGGAGGGAGTTGAAAATTATATCTGGGAGGGAAGGGAGGAAGTCAGATGATATTTGAAGGAGCTAATGATGCTAGTGCTAAGGCATGGATGCAGTGTGGGTGTTCCTCAGGATGCTAAAGTGGACAAAGGGCTGTCTCTAAGATGAGAGATCATCGTAGTAAAGGTCCACTTGTGTGAGGCTGCTGTGAACATATCATAGCTTGCGTTCTTTCATTAATTCATTCATCATTTATTCAACCAATTTGTATCGGGCATCTGCTAGGTGCCAGGGACTATATCAGGTGTTAAGTATATAGATGTGGTCTCTGACCTTTTGGAGCTTTCAGACTAAGGGGAGACAGTCATTAAACCAGGAAACAAGAGAATAGTCACATAATGTGATAATAGCCATAAGGAAAATAAGTAGGTTGCAGGGATAAAAAATAAGCTGGGGTGGTTGTGGTAGTATATAATTTAGATAAGGATGGCCTCTTTGAAGAGACAGCATTTAAGCCAATGCCCTAACAAGATTTTTCCATTTGAGAACATGGGATGAGGTGGGATGGAGTTTGGGGAAAGGGTTAGAGGGTTACAGGCAGAGAGAACAGCCTGTGAGAAGCCATGTAGCAGGAATTAGCTTAGTGTGTTCCAGGAATGAACAGGAAGCCAGGGTGACTGCAATAAAGGGGGGAAGAGGGAGAGTAGCAGTAAATGACATTGGACAAGTAGGCAGGTGACAGATCTTGGGGGACACAGTAGACCAGGATAAGAAGTATTAGTGTGGAGCCTTTGAAGGGTTTTGAATAAGAAAAGTTATTGACAACTAGGATTTTAGAAATGCCATTCTGCCACTTGTGGACAGGATAGGTTGGAGGGTTAGCTCACCAGAGAGAGAGGTAGGGAGATCACTCGGTGATTTTTGTGAGAGTGTGAATAGAAGCTAATGGGTGTAAATGGGAACAGAGAAGAAGACATGTTTGGGTAGGGAAAGAGGAGAGATTGCAAATGACATTCATGGGTAGATGATGGTGGTGCTATTTTTTAAACCTCTAAATTCAGCAAGAGTAGCATGTATTTGGGGGAAGGCAAATGAATTACTATTAGGTGTTAAACCTATTAGGTATAACCTTTGAGGGCCTGAGAGTGTGTGAGAAGAGGATAGCATTTAGTGGACTTGCAGATCTGTTTGGAACTTGTGACAGCAGCCAGGGCTTGTATGAGAGATGGACACAGGTTGTTGCCAGCCTGGCATTGCTTTGTTGCTGAGTTGGCCAGTCCCACAGTCCAATCTTTGCCGAACAGCCATCTCCCAACCTCCTAGCAAGATGAACACAGATGAGTTAATGTCCTTTTTCTTAGTACCTCCTGGTTCATTTCACCAGGCAAAACACTGGATTATAGTGGAAATGTAGGGTGATATTTTTCTAATAGATTATATAGATCTCACAGAGTTACAAGGTGTGTGTTGGGGGAAGGGAGGAGATGTTACTGTTTCATCTGGTTGAGTTGGTCTCCTGCATCCAATCCAGATGGGAAGCACCTGATGTAGATGTATGTCTTTGAAAGGATGGTGCCTCACATGAATACTTTCTTTCTTCAATTATCACTTCTTAATTTCTTCCATTTTTCTCCTGAATCTTTTACACTCAAGCCCCCGAAGGTAGTATCCCACTTTGTCCTTGAGAAAACTCCAGGCCTTCCTACCTAAGCAGGAAGTTTTGCTCCCTGAACTCCTGTATCTTCCAAACTTAATCACATAGGGTTCGGATAGGTGCTAGAGAGTTTTTCTGAAATCCAAATGAGAAAAGTACGGTCTCACGGGTGAAAGCAGCTTGATGCTCCAATTTTCATTCATTCTCTCCACCAGCAAGTGCTATAGTTGATTTCCTCACTGTTACATAGGAAGCTAGCACACTTTGTCAAAGTGAGCAGTTTTTCTTTTTTTTTCTTTTTTTTTTTTTTTTGGTCAGGACAACACAGTTCAGTCTTATATGAACGATGGAAATGCCTTCTATTGAGAAGATAGTTTCCTGTCTCCTTGTGAAGCAAGAAACACAGAATTATTGGGTTACACCATCTATGAGTGTCTCTAGCACTTTGTCAAAGTGAGCAGTTTTTCTTTTTTTTTCTTTTTTTTTTTTTTTGGTCAGGACAACACAGTTCAGTCTTATATGAACGATGGAAATGCCTTCTATTGAGAAGATAGTTTCCTGTCTCCTTGTGAAGCAAGAAACACAGAATTATTGGGTTACACCATCTATGAGTGTCTCTAGCTTAGACATCTAGGGCTTGTGAAAAAAAGTTCTGTGAAATTTATTTTTAGTTATGTATTTTCTTCCAAATAGAAGGGAGAGGGATATAGAGAATGGTTTTTGGTTTACTCTGCAACATAAATAAAGTTATCAAATATTGCAGTGAAGCAAAGTTAAAGTTGAAGATCCAAGAGAAGAAAAGATTTGTTTCCTTGGCTAGGGAAGTTTGGCCAGTGGGAAAGAAGAAAATGGGTGTCGTCTTCTTTTGAGAAACTTGATTGTTAAGGGAAAGAGACCATTAAGGCAATAGAGAGGAGTGGTATACACTGACATTTTGGTTTTGATTTTTCTTTTTTTTTGCTTGTTTCATTTAAAGGAGGAAGTATTTGAGAAACTTCTAAAACACTTTTGGGTGGAGAAGAAGCCAGTTTTGAGATAAACAAGATTTAAAGCACAGCCTAAACTGGGAATGAAATATTCCAGAGAAGCTAGAAATGGATTAGGATAGATTAATCATGAATGATTGGAAAGGAACCTCTGCCTTTAGACTGAAGGGAAGAAGGTGGGTTTTAGGAGCAAATGAAGATAAGTTTATGGATATGGGAAGTAAGAAGTTGAAGGAGGTCACTCCCCATAGCCCTGATAGTCTGTGTGGAGTAATATGAGGTCATCCACTGATGGCTTGTAAGATGGGAGAATAATTTGAGGAGATTGGTCAAAGTAGAAATGGTCATTCAAGGGAATGGGAGAAAAAACTGACCAATGATAGAGAGATGGATGACAGAGAGAGGCTTCAACACCAGTGATAAGGGACATCATGGGTTTCTGGGGCTTCAGTCTATGTGGATGGGTACTTCTCCCCAGCAGTACTCAGCAGGTCTCCTGGAGTTGAGAAGGTCAGTGGATGGACTGACCTAACGTTGAGGGTGGTAGGACAAGGAAGTGGAAAGACTGGGGGATAAATGGAGACTTAGGTCATAAGCTTTTTGTTTCATGGAGCTAGAACCCACTGAGTTCTTATCTAACAAATTTGTGACATTCCAAACACTAAATTTGCCCTTAATATGTGATAGCTAGATATGTTGTACTTTACTCAGGAAGCTGAAGTTTACAACACCTCTGACTCATTCTCTGATGATAAATTTTACTCTTCGGATGCAGAAATTCTGGGCTGAATGCAAATGTCACTGGAAATTAGTTTGGTTTTGCTTATTTATTCTGAGAAGTGATGGAATCCCCATAAGAGAAGATAATCTTAGGCATATGCACTCAGTAGAAATGTTTGTATACTTAGTGTTTGCTTATGTTTTCCTAGACTCGTCAACTGCTTTTTCTATACCAGTACCTTTATTGAACATATGGCATTTTGAGGTGAGTCATAGAAAATTCAGCTGAGTCTGTTAATTGCCAAAGAGACAGGTATAAAATTCAGAAAGGAGCCAGAATAATGTATCTACAAACAAACCTCAGGCAGGTGTGACTTGCCTAATTACTTGCTGATGGAAAAAGCACACCTATTCTAATTTATGTATACTCTGGTCATATGATAGGAGGAGTCTTGGCAACTGTCAGATGGCGGTGTGCTTCAGATGGAGTGTGTTGTGATTTGGCTGCCTGAGAATTCAGGCAATCCCAGAGAAAGAGGGATCTGGTTAGAATCCTGGCTTCATACTTACATGCACTTTATAGCTATGTGAACTTGAACAAGTGTTTACTTTTAATCTCATTTTTTTGTCTTTCTTAAAATTGAGGCTCATAATACACAATGTTTTATTATTCTGTAGACCAAGTGTTTGAAGCACTGAGCTGAGCTCCTGGCTTGTGGATATTTGTACTCCTCATTTCCTCCTTCCAACCCTTACCCATAGAACTTGTAGCCCTAAATGTGGGAGACCAAGTTAATGCTTATTATGATTCTTCTCCAGAACAAGAACTAAAACAATGGTATCAAAATATCACAATTTAATAATCATATGTATATAGAGAGTAATAAAACAAGTGTGGTAAAATATTAAGAATTAGGGGAATCTAAGTGAAGAGTACCCAGGAATCTTTTGAACTATTTTTGCAACTTTTCTATAAGTCTGACATTGTTTTGAAATATAATTTTTTAAAAATCGTAATTTAAAAGGAAAACACATCCAAGCATGTGACAGAAATAAAGAAGAAATAGTTGGCCTGTTTGACTGTCTGGGAGTCAGCTTGTGAGAGATGTATGGATGTAAGAACGGAACAGGATTTACAAGTGGAGATCTGTAGAGATGGGTGATGCCCCCTGTGTTTGTGTGCAGTAAAGGCAAGTGTAGAGATTGGTATATAAATAGGATGTGAGGCTGGTAGGGATGTTTCCCTCACTGACAGCACAAATAAAAGGACCTGCTGTCTAGCTTAGAGAAGCAAAAAGGAAGATTCTCTCTCTTAGAGTTTAGTGGGGAAGAAAATAGTCTCCTGAGACACACTGAAGCCCCAGACTTCTGCTGCAAGTGTACAATACCAGCTAGGTATGAAGGAAGTACGTAAATTAATTTAAAGATGGGTCCTGGTGAAACTCATTTTCTACCCAGAAGAAAGCAATGCAGAAGCACTCTGTTATGTTTTTTTTTTTTTTGAATTCTGTTTTTTGGCTGTGTTGGGTCTTCGTTGCTGTGGGAGGGCTTTCTCTAGTTGTGGAAAGTGGGGGCTACTCTTCGTTGTGGTGTGCGGGTTTCTCATTGCGGTGGCTTCTCTTGTTGCAGAGCACGGGCTCTAGGGCATGCGTGCTTCAGTAGTTGTGGTGCGCAGACTCAGTAGTTGTGGCGCACGGGCTTTGTTGCTCCATGGCATGTGAGATCCTCCCGGACCAAGGATCAAACCCATGTCCCCTGCATTGGCAGGCGGATTCTTAACCATTGCAGCACTAGGGAAGTCCCAGAAGCACTCTTTGGCAATACTTTCATAACCCGGGAACACTGGACTTCTGCTGCTGCTGCTAACATGTATACCCTACACAAGGAAATGATGCACCATGAAGGAAACCAGAATTCCAATAATCAGGACTGTTAGCCCATAAAAAATTTGAGATGATAGAACAATCTGAAAGATGCTTCAAATTATGGAGCTTTAAAATGACCAAAAATGAAAGAAAGAATCAAAACCATGAAAATAGAATAGGAAACTATGAAAATCAACAGGCATATTTTTTAAAAAAAGCAAATACATCTTTTAGAAATTCAAAAGAAAACATATCTATTGAACTGAAAACCACAATAGACAAGCTAAGCAGCAGTATTAGACACAGTTGATGAATTTAAGAAAATTGGAAACATACTTGAGGACATAACCTAGGATACATGACTTAGAGAAAAGTGGACACCACAAAAGAAAGGCTGAGAGACATGGAAGATAAAAATGAGAAGGTCTAAGAAATTTCAGAAAGCAAACAGAGAGTTGGACAAACCAGTGTTCTAAACATATTGTCTGGTAATCTTCCAGAATTATGGAAGAAAGGAATCTTTAAATTGAAGATAATAATAACTTTGGATCCACTAAACTTTGGATACACTAAAGTGAAATTGCAGAACACTGAATAGCAAGGGAAATACTTAAAAGCAACTGAAGAAAAAAATACATAAAATAATATAGTGCTTGATAATTGTTTTTTAAAATTCAAAAGCAAAATAAAATAATATTATGAGAAAGAGAAAACTATAGAGGAAAGGGGTGAAAGAGAGAAAGAGAGAGAGAGAGAGAGAGAGAAGAAAAATGTAAGAAGTAAAAGAGAGGGACAGCTACAAGGGTATTAAAAAGAGAATCTCCACAGGACTTAGATTCAGGAGACCCTATTCCAGGTCTGTTGCTGTGAAAATTTAGCTAAGTTACCTAACTTCTCTGATTAAGAACATACATGGGCTATTTTCTGGTTTTGTTTTAACAAGCCTCAGCCATCAGCTATCAACTCATTTCTCACAGTATTGTTATTTTTCAGCACAGAGCCCAGTGTGCCTGTGTTGTGAAAGTGTTGACACAGAGAAGTGGAAAAGTATGAGGTCAGCTCACTATACAGGGAGGAGAAAGGGTGGAGAAACTGAGGAGCCAAGGAAGACGTAAAAAACCAGTCTCCGCGTGCTGCTTCCGAGGGCCCCACATGTTAGGGCCACCTGAAGCTTTGGGGTCAGTGGAGTTAGTTTGTACAGAGTAGCAGTGCCTTGGTGATCTCTCACTCCTTTTTCTCTGTCTCTTTCTCCATCTTCTCCAGGCTCTTTCCTCAGAGCTGCATTCTGCCTTGTGGAGTTGGGTTCTGTTTCTGGACGTCTCAAACATGCTTCTATTTTTGAGTTGCTCATCATCACTCTCTGTAACTTGCAAGAGACACCCTTGAGGTTTCGTGGACTCAAGTAGAACAGAATCTAAACTTATTATGGAGAATAAAATGAGAGAGAATCAAACTGAAACAAGTTCAGAAAATAAATTGCATTTAGAGCTAAATGAATAATGTTTCCCCACTTCTTGGGCTGACTGGAACAAGGTACTTGCCTGGAATAACACCTCTTGCGTGTGAGTTGGCATTTGACTGTGCTTTTATTACCCAGCAGTCTGGCTTCAGCATGAAGAGAAGTTAGGGGTGTTTAGTTAGTACAGGACTGCTGGATTGGCTGGACATACTCCAACTCTGATCCATGATTTATATCAAGATGGGAGCAGCAGGCAAGACTGTCCTTGCAGATGGGTGAAAACCTATCCCCTTATACCCCATGGAGCAGAGACTTAATGGGAACTTTTCATAGTTCTGAAAGCAGGGGTTTGAAAGCAAACATCAGACTGGCCTCTGCCTTTAGAGAGAGTCAGATGAAAGAGGGGCCCAAGAAAAGCTCCTCTTGTGACACATGATTTGTTGAAACTCATGACCTAAGTAAGAACTACTCTGCCACCTACCTCTCCATAGTCTTCTAGCACAGAGAAATTGTCTGAGGGTGGGGAGTCATGTACCCTCTATTTCTAGGATGTTAGGAGGCACTCCTGAGGACTCTAGCTGTCAGGGAAAGGAGACAAGAATTATCATCACTCTCAAGAGTAAAGCATTACGTGGACATGCGAAATAATCTATTTAGAAATCTTGGGAGCTTTTGTGTTCCTGATGCCTCTCCGTTCCTTTCCTCTGCTCATTTTTATAGAAATTTGCACAGATTTACACTAGTGAAACTTTTGTAAACTGAGTTGCCATCTGCTTCTCATGTGATATTTTGTTTACATGCCTGGATGTTTGCAGAAAACTGACCTATTCACCCATATTTTGCAAGAATCCAGTGTTCTGCCTTGCATGACCAGTAGGCATTTGCACATTTATTTAAGAAGGGAAAGAAAAAAAGTACAGAAGGAAAGAAGGATGGAAGGAAGAAAGGGAGAAAGGAAGGAAGGAAAGAATGAAGGTAGGAAGGATGGAACGAAGGAAGGAAGGAAGGAAGGAGAAAGACATATGTAAGATATTATTTTAACTTATTTATTTATTTAGCTAATGTTTACAAGTGTTTGGTATGTGCCAGACACTCTTCTAGGCAGTAGAGACAGAGCTGGGATTAGGAAACAAGACAGATAAGGTCCTGCCCTCTGAGAACTTACATTTTAAAGAGGGAACACATGATCAATATGTAGCCTGGGATAAATGATGTGTCAGATGGTTCTAAGGGACATGGAGGAAAGGAAAGCAGAGTGGGGCATGGGATGTGCCAGGCAGACATGGGCTGTATATTGTAAGAGGTGGTCCGTGAAGTCTCCTTAAGAAGGTGCCAGCTGGAGGCTTGCAGACCCATTCCCGGCAGAGGAAATAGCAAATGAAAAGAGCCTTAGAAAAAAACATGTTTTAAAGCCCTGAGACAGGAGTGTGCTTGGTGGGTTCTAATCAGGATGGCCAGTGTGGCTGAGTGAAGTGAACAAGGTGATGAGTCAGAGGTAAGGTCTAAGAGGTGATGGGGGCCGGTTCCTGCAGGTCCCTGTAGTAGTTGTAAGAATTCTGGCTTTTCCTTTGAGTGATGTGGCACCATAGGAGAGTTGAATGATGTGGTCTGATTTATACATTAAAAGAATCACTTTGGCTTCTAAGGGATAAAGGTGAAGGAGGGCCCCACTGGGGAATCTATTGCCTTGGTCTGGAAGGAAATAGTGGTGACTTTGAACAGAACAGTGGAAGTAGGGAGGTGGTTGTGTTTTGGATCTGTTTTGAAGGCAGAGCAACAGATTTTGCTATTGGATTGGATAAAGATGTACAAAAGAGAAAATCATCAAGGATGCTTCTACAGGTAAACAATTTGGACAGGCTGCCAAGACTGGAGCCAAGGAGAGCAGGATAGAGGCTACTCTCAGTCACTGAGGTAAAGCTGGAGTTTTCAGCACTATGTTGAATAAGAGTGGTGAGAGTTTATATCCTTGCTTTGTTCCCAGTCTTAGGAGGAAAGCATTTGGTCTTTCACCATCATAGATAGTGTTAGCTGTGACTGTATTGTAGATTATTGTTAACTTGAGGATGTGACCTTCTGTTATTATTTTTCTGAGAGTTTTTATCCCGATTGGATGTTGAATTTTATCAAAATTTTTTTTCCACCTTACTTTATAGAATCATGTGGTTTTTCTTCTTTATCCTATTAATATGGTGAATTACATCGTTTGATCAATCTTTCTGAAAGATATCTTCACTAGGTGTAGGATTCTATTTGACAGTGTTTGCTTTTAGCACTTGGAAAATATTGTGCTTCTCCCTTTTGGCCTCTGTAGTTTTTAAATAAGAGATCCACTATCATTCAAAATGCTTTTCCCCTATAGGTAAGTTATTGTTTCTCTCTCGTTGCTGTCAAGATTTTCTTTTTCCTTCAGTTTTCGGAAGTTTGACTATGAAATGTCTTGCTGTGGATTTCTTTGGGTTTATCCTGTTTGGAGTTTGCTCAGTTTCTTAAATCTGTAGGTTGCTGTCCATTGCCAAATTTAGGAAGTTTTCAGCTATTATTTCTTCTAATATTTTTTCAGCCCTGCGTTTTTTTCTCGTCTAATTCTGGGACTCCAATTATATGATCATTGGGTTATTGGAAATCTTGTATTATTGTCTTACAGATCTTTAAGGATCTGTTCATCTTTTTTTTTTCAGTCTATTTTCTTTCTGTGGTTCAAATTGGGTAATTTCTGTTGTTCTGTTATCAAGTTCATTGATTCTTTCCCTGTACCCTCCATTCTGCTGTTTAGCTCATCCACTAGTTTTTTTTGTTTCGATAATTGTATTTTTCAGTTCTAAAGTTTCTATTTGGTTCTTCTTTATATCTTGTTTGTTGAGGTTTTAAATTTTTCATTGCTTTGAGTATGTTCATAATTGCTTACTGAAGGACTTTTATGATGATTAAAAAAAATCTTTGCCATAAAATTCTAATACCTCTGTTTTCTTGGTGTTATCTATTGAGTGCCCTTTTTCAAGACAATCTTCCTGGTTTTCTGTATGATGATTAAATTTGACTGAAACCTGGACATTTTGAGGTATTGTGTTATAAGACAGTGAATCTTATTTAAACTTTCTGTTTTAGTTGATAATAATGGGTCAAATAATGTCCCCCCAAAATTCATGTCTGTCTGGAACCTCAGAATATGACCTTATTTGGAAATGGAGTTTTTGCAGATGTAATTAATTAAGAATATTGAGATTAAATCATCCTGGACTTAGGGTGGGTCCTGAATCCATCCAATGATGCTGTCCTTATCAATAGAGGAGAGGGGACAAAGGGACACACAGAAGAAAGCTGTGTGAAGACAGAGCCAGAGATTGGAGTTACATTGTCATAAGTCAAAGAACATATGGAGCCACCAGAAGCCACAAAAAGCAAGGAAGGATTACCCTCTAGAGCCTTTATAGTGAGTGTAGCTCTGCTGGCAACTTGGTTTCAGATTTCTGGCCTCCAAGAGTGTGAGAGAATAAGTTCCTGTCATTTTAAGCCGCTAAATTTGTGGTCTAAATTTGTGGTCGTTTGTTATGGTAGTCCCAGGAAACAAGTGAAATGGTTTTCTTTGGTATTGCTCTGGCAGGGGAAGGGGTTTGGGTACCACTTCGTAACTACTGCATTAGTGAAGAAGTCCTAGTTCCCCACTTGGCTTTTGTTGACCCCTGAGGGCAGAAACCCTCCCCATTCCTGCTGATTGCGGATGGGAGTTCTGACTACACTAGGCGTCCACTGATACTATTTTGGCTGGGAGGGGTCAAAGTGCCTCATTACTGCTCCTGACATGGCTTCTGCTACCTTGGGTGAGGGTGACCGCATTACTCCTGGGCAGTGGTGAAAGTCCTGACTCTTATTAGGCCTCCACTAATGCCACTCTGGTGGGGCAGGATCAGGACATCGCATTACTGTTGAGGTAGGAGTGCAAGTCCAGTCTCCCCATGTGGTCTCCCCGACTCTGCAGGTTCCCTACCTGGCCCTCTGTGACACACCACTGTGGGGGTGAAAGACAGGGGGTTGGGTGCCTTGTTAGGACCTGCCCAAGGTGGAAATCTAGGCTCCCCACTCAGCATTTGCTGGCGTGGGTGGGGCCTCAGTTTTTTCTGTGGTGTTTGACTGGAGCAGAGTGGTTATTATCTAAAAGTTTTCCGATCTGCTGAGCTCCACTTTTTCTGATCCTTTGACTAGACAAAGCAGGTTTTTGTTGGGGCTTCGTTTGTCTGTGCTTGTTGGCTTTCTGAGTTGCTGCCTTTTTTGGCTCTAGGATTGGGAAGCATGAGGCAAAACCCCCCACCCAAGACCCAAAACCCCAAAACCCAAGACCAAAAACCAAACCAAAACAAAAAAACAGAGAACTTACTCCTATGTCACTCCTTGGGTCCTGAGGTTGCTAGCTGGTCCACCTTCCCCTCTTCCTTTCTCAGAGTCATCTTATGTTTGTTTTAAACATCATGACCAGATGGGAGGAAAAAAGGAAGATAGATCTGCTGTATACTGTACTCCCAGAAGTGGAAATCCTTATGTGCCTTTTAAAGATTTTTTCATACCTTTACTCTTGTCAGATTGTAGAATTTATATTCTATGTCCTTTCTGGGTAAGTATCATCCTCAGACCTATGGAGATCTAGGGAATTCTGTTAGATCAGAACTTTAATTATGAGCCCATAGACCAATCAAGTCCCCCAGACTTAAGAGGGCCATGGACCTTAATATGATTTTGGTCAGAAATTTCCTTTGTCCTTTGCCTTTACTTGTGAGTTAGCCACTTGAGTCATTGCTTTAAGGAGGAAGGGAAATTGATAGTAACTCATTTTTTTTTTAAAGAGAGTGTCTTCATTTTAGAATTTTCTTAACCATAGAATTTCTCAGAAAAGCTATTCTTTCAAGAGTGAATGAAGTATTATTTAGTTTACATGAATGTTTTCATGAACACAAATGTTAAAATCAGTAATTGCTTATTGAAATCCTGGTTTGTGAAAGGCAGTGGGCCAGTGCCCTCTTCCTATGTGCATTTCTCATAGCAATAAAGGCTACCACCTTAAAACAGCCCCTTTCCAAATTTTATTCTCACCTTCTTATCTAATATCCTTTCTTTAATGCCAGTTCTCTGACTTCCCAGCACTTACTATGATTTTGAGCATTGCTTAAGTTTTTCTCAGCATGAGCATTTGGGAAATAGCTGAATTCTGGTCATTCTCTATATGTTATACATAGTTGATTATGAACTCAGTTCATAACAACTCTTGACCTGTATGTGTTGTTTTTCTCAGAAATATAATATACTGTGTGAGATCCAGGGCTACATTTCTTGTTTCTTTTTTACCTTTTTGGGGTGATTAAGAAAGCACAGGCCCAATAATTGATTGTGAAATGAATTAATGAAGGAGATCAAGAGAATCTGGCTTAGGGGATAGTGATGGAGACTGAGAATTATGCTTTTATTCCATTAGACTATGTTCATCCATTCATCCAACAAACATACAGAGGCCTGCTGTGTATGAGGCACCTTACTAAGGATTGTAGAGATTTCAAAAATGAATCAGACAGTCTGACAAGGTAGCTAAAAACTTGAACTTCAGAGTCAGAAAGAATTGAGTTTAGATCTCTGATCTGCCCCATATTAGCTGTGTCACGTTGTGAAACTTAGCTTCTCTGAGCTTTGATTTCCTCATCTATGTGTTTGTTATGATGATTAAATGAAATAACAAATACATCGGATACCCACCCACTGTAAGTAGGTACTCAGATTATGTTGGTTATTAACAAATCACACCTTTCTGTCTCAAAGGAGTTTATATTATAATAGTGAAGAAGCATATACTCAAAGAAATTAGAACATTTTTAGAATTTGCCACAAGAGCAGCATTTTGTGAATTCAAAGGAGAAAGCTCACGTTAAATTGGCAATGGGTGAAGAACTTAAATTTAGTGTACTCTGCACACTACCCAGACTGATGCACCAGACAAATCTTCTTCAGTACATTAGGGGGAGAACTGGGGGTCAAGGATACAGGAGGGTTTTTCAGAATTTTCTTGGTGTGCTAGACATTTTAAAGTTGTCCTTCCCAGCACCCCATATCTACTCTCTAACCCTAGAGAGTGACTTGAAAATTGGGAGGCTGATCTTTACGGTCTATACCAATGGGGTCCTTTGATGGAATGGCTTTGGTTTGGGTTGACCAATGGGGGCCAGTACAAAAGATTGGAAAATGGAGAAGAGCAAGATCTAACTGTTTTATTCTCCCAGCTTCCTCCTTGGTTGTGGGTTGGCTGCATCCCTCCTCTGAAGGTCACAACTCCTGAGAGGATCCCCTCTCCATACCACTGCCCTTTCTGGGTACCAGTAATGGCTCCCTTCCCTTTTGCCTTCAGGCATAGGAGTGGTCACAGGTAGCCCTAGGATCCTGGACCTTGCCTTGCTAATTCCCCCAGATTCTTGTGCTGTTTCTTGCCAATGCCCTGATACCCGGGTCTTCTCAGAAATTATTCTTGACTCTGCATCTCCTCAAAGTTATATCTGAGCTCAGAAAAGCATGGATTAAATGGGCTTTCATGGATTATCATGGAAGAACAAAAGATTAGAAAAAGAAGGGAGAGATTAGGAAACAAGATGGCAGAGTAGAAGGACGTGCTCTCACTCCCTCTTGCGAGAACACCAGAATCACAACTAGCTGCTGGACAATCATCGACAGGAAGACACTGGAACTCACCAGAAAAGATACCCCACATTCAAAGACAAAGGAGAAGCCACAGTGAGACAGTAGGAGGGGTGCAATCACAGTAAAATCAAATCCCATAGTTGCTAGGTGGGTGACTCACAGACCGGAGAACACTCATACCACAGAAGTCCACCCACTGGAGTGAAGGTTCTGAGCGCCACATCAGGCTTCCCAACCTGGACGTCTGGCAATGGGAGGAGGAATTCCTAGAAAATCAGACTTTGAAGGCTAGTGAGATTTGATTGCAGGACTTCAAAAGGACTGGGAGAAACACAGACTCCACTCCTGGAGGGCACACACAAAGAAGTGAGCGCATGGGGACCCAGGGGAAGGAGCAGTGATCCCAGGGGAGACTGAACCAGACCTACCTGCTAGTGTTGGAGGGTCTCCTGCAGAGGTGGGAGGTGGCTGTGGCTCACCGTGGGGACAAGAAAAATGGCAACAGAAGTTCTGGGAAGTACTCCTTGGCATGAGCCCTCCCAGAGTCTGCAATTAGCCCCACCAAAGAGCCCAGGTAGACTCCAGTGTTGGGTTGCCTCAGGCCAAACAAGCAAGAGGGAGGGAACCCAGGCCCACCCATCAGCAGTCAAATGGATTAAAGTTTTACTGAGCTCTGCCCACCAGAGCAACAGTCAGCTCTACCCAGCACCAGTCCCTCCCATCAGGGAACTTGCACAAGCCTCATAGATAGCCTCATTCACCACAGGGCAGACAGCAGAAACAAGAAGAACTACAATCCTGCAGCCTTTGGAACAAAAACCACATTCGCAGAAAGATACACAAGATGAAAAGGCAGAGGGCTATGTACCAGATGAAGGAACAAGATAAAACCCCAGAAAAACAACTAAATGAAGTGGACATAGGCAACCTTCTAGAAAAATAATTCAGAAAAATGATAGTGAAGATAATCCAGGACCTCGGAAAAAGAATGGAGGCAAAGATTGAAAAGATGCAAGAAATGTTTAACAAAGATTTAGAAGAATTAAAGAACAAACAAACAGATGAACAATACAATAACTGAAAAGAAAACTACACTAGAAGGAATCAATAGCAGAATAACTGAGGCAGAAGAACAGATAAGTGACCTGGAAGGCAGAATGGTGGAATTCACAGCTGCGAAACAGAATAAAGAAAAAAGAATGAAAAGAAATGAAGACAGCCTAAGAGACCTCTGGGACAACATTAAACACAACAACATTTGCATTATAGGGGTCCCAGAAGGAGAAGAGAGAGAGAAAGGACCCGAGAAAATACTTGAAGAGATTATAGTCGAAAACTTCCCTAATATGGGAAAGGAAATAGCCACCCAAGTCCAGTAAGCGCAGCGAGTCCCTTACAGGATAAACCCAAGGAGAAACATGCCGAGACACATAGTAATCAAATTGGCAAAAAATTAAAGACAAAGAAAAATTATTGAAAGCAGAAAGGGAAAAATGACAAAAAACATACAAGGGAACTCCCATAAGGTTAACAGCTGATTTGTCAGCAGAAACTCTGCAAGCCAGAAGGGAGTGGCATGATATACTTCAAGTGATGAAAGGGAAGAACCTACAACCAAGATTACTCTACCCGGCAAGGATCTCATTCAGATTCAATGGTGAAATCAAAAGCTTTACAGAGAAGCAAAAGCTAAGAGAATTCAGCACCACCAAACCAGCTCTACAGCAAACGCTAAAGGAACTTCTCTAAGTGGGAAACACAAGACAAGAAAAGGACCTACAAAAACAAACTCAAAACATTAAGAAAATGGTCATAGGAAGATACATATCGATAATTACCTTAAACATGAATGGATGAAATGCTCCAACCAAAAGACACAGGCTTGCTGAATAGATACAAAAACAAGACCCATCTGTATGCTGTCTACAAGAGACCCACTTCAGACCTAGGGACACATACAGACTGAAAGTGAGGGGATGGAAAAAGATATTCCATGCAAATGGAAATCAAAAGAAAGCTGGAGTACCAATACTCATATCAGATAAAATAGACTTTAAAATTAAGAATGTTACAAGAGACAAGGGAGGACACTACATAATGATCAAGGGATCAATTCAAGAAGAAGATATAACAATTATAAAAATATATGCACCCAACAAACGAGCACCTCAATACATAAGGAAACTGCTAACAGCTATAAAAGAGGAAATCTATAGTAACACAATACTAGTGGGGGACTTTAGCACCTCACTTACACCAATGGACAGATTATCCAAAATGAAAATAAATAAGGAAACAGAAGCTTTAAATGACACAATAGACCAGAGAGATTTAATTGATATTTATAGGACATTCCATCCAGAAGCAGCAGATTACACTTTCTTCTCAAGTGCACATGGAACATTCTCCAGGATAGATCACATCTTGGGTCACATATCAAGCCACAGTAAATATTAGAAAATTGAAATGATATCAAGCATCTTTTCTGACCACAACGCTGTGAGATTAGAAATGAATTACAGGAGATAAAATGTAAAAAACACAAACACATGGAGGCTAAACAATACGTTACTAAATAACCAAGAGATCACTGAAGAAATCAAACAGGAAATCAAAAAATACCTAGAGACAAATGACAATGAAAACATGATGATCCAGAACCTATGGGATGCAGCAAAAACAGTTCTAAGAGGGAAGTTTATAGCAATACAAGCCTACCTCAAGAAACAAGAAAAATCTCAAATAAACAATCTAACCTTACACCTAAAGAAACTAGAGAAAGAAGAACAAACAAAACCCAAAGTTAGCAGAAGGAAAGAAATTATAAAGATCAGAACAGAAATAAATGAAATAGACACAAAGAAAACAGTAGCAAAGATCAATAACACTAAAAGCTGGTTCTTTGAGAAGATAAACAAAATTTATAAACAATTAGCAAGACTCATCCAGAAAAAGAGATAGAGGACTCAAATCAATAAAATTAGAAATGACAAAGGAGAAGTTACAACAGACACCGCAGAAATACAAAGCATCCTAAGAGACTACTACAAGCAACTCTACGCCAATAAAATGGACAACCTGGAAGAAATGGACAAATTCTTAGAGAGTTATAACTTTCCAAGACTGAACCAGGAAGAAATAGAAAATATGAACAGACCAATCACAAGCAATGAAATTGAAACTGTGATTAAAAATCTTCCAACATACAAAAGTCCAGGACCAGATGGCTTCACAGGTGAATTCTACCAAGCATTTAGAGAAGAGCTAACACCCATCCGTCTCAGACTCTTCCAAAAAATTGCAGAGGAAGGAACAGTCCCAGACTCATTCTATGAGGCCACCATCACCCTGATACCAAAACCAGATAAAGATACCACAAAAAAACACAATTACAGACTGATATCACTGATGAATATAGATGCAAAAATCCTCAACAAAATACTAGCAAATAGAATCCAACAGCACATTAAAAGGATCATACACCATGATCAAGTGGGATTTATCCCAGGGATGCAAGGATTCTTCAATATACATGAATCAATCAATGTGATGCACCATATTAACAAACTGAAGAATAAAATCCATATGATCATCTCAATGGATGCAGATAAAGCTTTTGACAAAATTCAACACTCATTTATGATAAAAACTCTCCAGAAAGTGGGCATAGAGGGAACCTACCTCAACATAATAAAGTATATATATGACAAACCCACAGCAAACATTATTCTCAATGGTGAAAAACTGAAAGCATTTCCTCTAAGATCAGGAACAAGACGAGGATGTCCACTCTCACCACTATTATTCAACATAATTTTGGAAGTCCTAGCCACAGCAATCAGAGAAGAAAAAGAAATAAAAGGAATACAAATTGGAAAAGAAGAAGTAAAACTGTCACTGTTTGCAGATGATGTGATACTATACACAGAGAATCCTAAAGATGCCACCAGAAAACTACTAGAGCTAATCAATAAATTTGGCAAAGTTACAGGACACAAAATTAATGCACAGATCTCTTGTATTCCTATACACTAATGATGAAAAATGTGACAGAGAAATTAAGGAAACACTCCCATTTACCATTGCAACAAAAAGAATAAAATACCTGGGAATAAACCTACCTAGGGAAACAAAAGACCTATATGCAGAAAACTATAAGACACTGATGAAAGAAATTAAAGATGATACCAACAGATGGAGAGATATACCATGTTCTTGGGTTGGAAGAATCAATACTGTGAAAATGACTATACTACTGAAAGCAATCTACAGTTCAATGCAATCCCTATCAAATTACTAATGGCATTTTTTACAGAACTAGAACAAAAAATCTTAAAATTTTTATGGAGACACAAAAGGCCCTGAATAGCCAAAGCAGTCTTGAGGGAAAAAAATGCAGCTGGAGGAATCAGACTCCCTGACTTCAGGCTGTACTAGAAAGCTACAGTAATCAAGACAATATGGTACTGGCACAAAAACAGAAATTTAGATCAATGGAACAAGATAACTTCAACTAATCTATGACAAAGGAGGCAAGGATATACAATGGAGAAAAGACAGTATCTTCAGTAAGTGGTCCTGGGAAAACTGGACAGCTACATGTAAAAGAATGAAATTAGAACACTCCCTAACACCATACACAAAAATAAACTCAAAATGGATTAGAGACCTAAATGTAAGACAGGACAGTATAAAACTCTTAGAGGAAAATATAGGAAGAGCACTCTTTGACATAAATCACAGCAAGATCTTTTATGATCCACCTCCTAGAGTAATGGAAATAAAACCAAAAATAAACAAAT
>NC_041224.1:85297589-85318621 GCF_002837175.3 Physeter macrocephalus
CAGCAATCCCACTACTGGGCATATACCCAGAGAAAACCATAATTCAAAAAGACACATGCATCCCAATGTTCATTGCAGCACTACTTACAATAGCCAGGTCATGGAAGCAACCTAAATGCCCATCGACAGACGAATGGATAAAGAAGATGTGGTACATATATACAATGGAATATTACTCGGCCATAAAAAGGAACGAAATTCGGTCATTTGTAGAGACGTGGATGGATCTAGAGACTGTCATACAGAGTGAAGTAGGTCAGAAAGAGAAAAACGCATATATGCGGAACCTAGAAAAATGGTACAGATGAACCGGTTTGCAGGCCAGAAATTGAGACATAGATGTAGAGAACAAACGTATGGACACCAAGGGGGGAATGCGGTTCGGGGGTAGCGGGGCTGGGATGAATTGGGAGATTTGGATTGACGTGTATACACTGATATGTATAAAATGTATGACTGATAAGAACCTGCTGTATAAAAAATAAATAAAATTCAAAAATTAAGAAAAAGAAGGGAAAGTTGGGGAAATTTTTCTTCTCACCTGCATTCAGTAGCAAAATTTGTACCAACTTTTACAGTGCCTGTGGGTTCTTCAGTTTCTTCCTTTTCAGAAAAATCCATCTCTTTCTCTAGAATGTGACCAGAAGGCCCTGCAGTAGCTGCTGCTTGCAGGGCTTTTAATCACCTGTGTGAACGTTTGATAGGGCTATGAAATATGGCCCCTGAAGGCCCCCGCACTGCCTTTTCCCTTCCTCAGATGGTGAATAATCATTGATCTGCTCCACAGTTTCTGATATAATGTTCAAATCAAGCCATGAAAAAACCCATATTTCACAAGGTAGCATATTTTTGGTTCCTGGCAGTAAATTTTCCTCACTCTCACTGTACCGTGGGACATATTTGGAAAGGTCAGTTTGTCTCTGTGTAAATTAACCAGAGGACCATTGGAGTTGAATGAAATCTATTGTAAATGTGTGTTGATGGGCATAGCATGGGGTGGGGGTCATGGCTCCGGTGCCAGAGTGATTTGGTCAGAAAAGCAAAATTGTAACATGGGCCTTAGAACCATTGTTACTGTCACGCTGAGTAACCACTGGAATGGAGTGATGACTCGTGGCAGGACCACTCTTTCCAAAGCTTCCTTTGGGAAGCGAGGGCAGAGCTTCTGCCAAGGAGTGAGCTGATCTCTTGGTGTCCTGCGGGTGTATCACTTCAAGCGTGAGCAGTGCTGCCATACTGCACAAATCCAGTGGGCACTGGTCACGTTGTCATCCATTTGAATAGAGCACCCTGGTGTTGTGCAGTGTACAGGCTGTGCATTCAGGCAGGGCGGCACAGGGTTTGTAACACCCTGGGTCTAGGAGGCAGCATAGTCCAGTGGCTAAGACCTGGATGGAAGCACATATCTTTTACTTGCTAGCTGTATGTTCTGGAGAGTGTCTTTTACATTTTCTGAGCTTCAGGATCTTCGCTTTAAATACAGTGATAATAACAACACCTTCCTGTGTGGTTTTGATTGTGAAATCAGATAATGTGAGTAAGACACTTTGCTCAGCATGATAAGCAATTCCTAAATGGTAGCTATTATTGCTCTTATTATTTAAACTCTAGGCCCTGACTGGGAGCCTAGATCACAATATGGCAAGAAATGATAATGGTTAATGGGAGAACATGGAAGGGAACCTGATCTGCCATGCCCTGTTCAGAGTCCTGAGTTCCTGCTTGACTCCTTTTCTTCCCTCAGTCGCATAACGTCATCGGTGAACAGAGAGGAGCATGACTTTTCCACAATCAATTAATTATTTAATCAATCTATTCATTCATTTATTCAAAATTAATTGAGTGCCTGCTCTTTCTCAGCACTGTTTTAGGCTCTGGGGAGCAGTGAACACAGAAACAGAGAAGACAATACATATGTCATGTCCAAAGCTCTTGGCACAGCTTCTACTTGTCTGCCTGAGCATCTTATTAACTGTCTCCCATGGCTCTGCTCTCATTTTTACCTATGGGGAGACAGCTGATTAGGAGAGAGAGAGAGAGAGAGAGAGAGAGGGAGAGAGACAGAGAGAGGAAAAGAAGAAAGAGGATGTGGAGGAGGGGGAAGACGACATTTAGAGAAGACATTTTATGGATAGTCAAGCCAGAACTATTAGTCAAAGGCCTTGACTCCTCCCTTTCAAAAGACTGCTGCTGACAAGCCATCCCATTAGTGGTTGCCTCCTACAACCAACAGTGGCACCAACAGTCAATCAATCAGCCACAGTTAATTGCATACCTACTATGTACCAGGCACTGTGCTAGGCATGGGGAATAGCGTGGTGAACACATCAGAAGTGTACAGTTTAGTAATGAATACAGATACTAAAGAGGTTTGAAAGTAAGTACTTAAAAGATAGCAAATGTGCAAAGAAATACAGAAGGCTATGGCACTTATAACTTGGAGGGAACAGTCAAGGGAGGCTTTTCTGAGGAAGTGATATTTAATCTGAGACTTGAAGGATGACTTTGAGTAGCCAACAAAAAACTGGTACAGGGAGAGAAGTTTCTGGAATCTTTAACCATTCCTAAAAGAATCCTAAAAAAATAAAGATGTAGGGCTCTTTTTCAAAGTTGTCTTTCCCCAACCCCCTCCTTTTAAAAAGCACTTAATTGATGCAGAATGTGATATCATTTTTTACGATTCAGTGAATAGCAACATCACTGAGCTATCAACCTTGCATGTTGAAAAGGAGTAAGCAGGAACTTCTGAAAAATGGTCTTTGTTCAGTTAGTAGTGGTTCACCAGCCGGCAAGAAGCTTGTGTAAATGACACTACCAGTGGAAGCTTTGAGAATCAATGCTAATGATGGACCATACAGCGAAACTCTGCCTTTGGGTCTGAGCACTCGCTGTTTTGCCGTGCTCTATTGTAGGCCAAGTTAGAAGGCAATGAAAAATTACCCTATTTGGTACCTCGTTTACACAATATGGATCCTGGGGGAGCTTTGAGAGCTTTATTAAGAATAGCATCTGATGGTTTATTGGACATGTAGTGCCCAATTACGGGATTTGACAGTACAAGGTATATATTAATGACTTGTTAGGGTGGACCTGACTGGTAATTGATCACTAATGAGGCAGACTTGCTTGCATCTAGGCAAAATAAGATTTTGAAACTCTTTTAGCAAACCCTGCATGAATGCCTTAGGAAAAGTGATCTACTAAATGGGTGATAAATATTTCATGGCAAATATTTTACATCACCCATTTTACTAATTTTTTTAAGGATAACTAGACGGTTACCAGAAAGTCCCAATTGGTGTTCAAAATTCTTGATGTGCAGGATTGGCACAGAGTAATTGCAGTCATTACTGACTTTATCTTGCTACCTATGATGACAGGGCCATGTCCAAGTGACTGAGAGTGTTTTTCTGGACTAAGTTCCTGGCAACCTTTGTTTTGGGTTCACAAAGACAAAGCATAGTTTATGCATGTTTCTCAAATGTCATAAGAAATGAACCATTTCAAGCTACAACCATGACTGCTCACTGATATGAAAGTGAAATATTTTGTTTCCTTTTAGACCCTGAATTAAATAAATACTTGCTTTCCTAAAGATGGTACATGTATGTTTTCTGTAAAAATGCTCTGGATCTGTTTTACAAATTCCCATTTTCCATCTGACCCTTTTCCTCTTTATATTAATGAATTTCACCTAATTGAATCAGATGCCACAACTGACAAGTGCTCATTCTGAATTTGAGCTTCATCTCCCCAAGCAGGCATTTCCTTAGTAACACTTAGCAAAATTATATCTATCAAATCACTGGTGCAGTTAGAATTTAATTTGCTCTATCAGCTGCCATTGTCATGCTACTTAACCTTAAAAAAAGTAATTTTCCTCAAGACTTCATAATTCCTTTTACATTTCTCCTTTTTACTCACTGAATGAATTTAATAATCTCTTGAAAGAGAAAAGACTGCATAAGAGCCCTTCTTCACAAGGTGACAGGGGAAGTGAGGCTGTTGTGTCCCCTCTATTTCCAAGTCACCCCTACCAGCTGGCATTGGATACTTTTAATGGCATCTTTCATCCTGATTCTAGCCTACAGAGTCCTCTTAGGGAAAGGGAAAAGAAGGTCCTGGCAGGGAATGGGAGAAAGTGGGGGGGATGGAGAAAAGGAGAGGCAATGAAGGTAAGAAAATAAAAGGAGGAAAGAAAGAGGAGGAAGGAAGTAGCAATGTTGTTGGAAGAGAAATCAAGAGGGAGGAACAGCACTGCAAAGCCAGAGATACCAGGCTTCCTTGACCCCTCCCTGTTCTCTTGAAACCTTTACTGAGTACTCAGCTCACATTAATGTTTTCCTTTTCTGATCTCTGTGGAGCAGTGGTTTTCAACAGCAGGTGATAATTTCTCCCCCAAGAGGACATTTGGCAATACCTGGAGATATTTTCAATTGTCATAACTTATAGTGGGGAGGGCAGTGTAGTGGATAGAGCACAGCTCTGCTGGCTTGAATCCTGTTCCTCAAAATTCATGTCTACCTGGAAACAATAAATGTGACCTTTTTGGAAGCAAGACCTTTGTGGATGTAATTGAGTTAACATGAGGTCACACTGGATTAGACTGGGTCCTATTCCAATGACTGGTGCCCTTATAAGAAGAGGGAAATTGGAACACCAGAGATATGGACACAGAGGAAAGACAGCCATGGGATGATGGAGGCAGAGATTGGAGTTATGCTGCCATAAGCCAAGCAAAGCCAAGATTGCTGGGAACCACCAGAAGCTGGAAGAGGCAAGGAAGGATTCTTCCCTAGAAACTTTGGAGGAAGCATGGCCTACCAACACCTTGGTTTCAGACTTCTAGCCTCCAGAAATGTGAGATAATAAGTTTCTGTTGCTTTAAGCTACCCAGTTTGCAGCACTTTGTGACAGAAGCCCTCGGGTTGCCACTAAACTTCCTACAACATACAGGACAGCCCACCACAACAATGAATTATACAGTCCAATTGTTGGTAGTGTCAAGATTGAGAAAATTGCTGAAGAGCTTAAGTCTGTAACTCTCATTAAACACTTTATTATATATGCTTTGAGGCAGCTTCTGTGCTTGCAATTTTTGTTTTTTTACCTGATCCTTATTCTTTATTTAACTTTTTGTGCATTTGTGTGTCAGTACATCCACTAAGTACACTCTTGGATGGCAGGCGACATGTGTTTGCTTCTTTGATGTCCTTCTTTGCTTAATTGATACGCATATAATAGGAGCTCAACAAACGCTTTTTGAATAAATGAACAAAGGTTATCAGCCCACGATCTAGTTACAGTGGCACCTGTCCCCAGTCATGTCAGTAGAACATATTCTGAGGTCTTGAGGTTGTGCTTTCCCAAGTTTTGACTAATGTCCCTTAAGTCAGAGGAGTCTGGGTGGAACCAGTCAACCCAGTAAGGAAGGCCTGATGTGGATGAGATGTAGAGGAATTATGGTCTTTCGGAAAGAGCTCCAGAATGGTGGGTAGGAGAAGGGTTCAATTTCTAACTCCTGAGGCATCTCACATGTTCTCTCTGAACTATGTTTTCCCCACCTATAAAATGAGAATAGCAATACCTAGCATATAGAGTTGCTGTGAGAATCAAGCAGGTTACAATAGAAAGAGCCTGACAAAGGTATTAAATAAATATTTGATTTTTTATCCATGTAAAAACCAGGACAAGCATCTTTTCCTGTTTCAGGAAAATGGCGCAACCAGGAGATATCAATACATGCACGATGGGCCTGTGAGTTTTGCCTGAGAAGCAGAAAACAGGGAGGAGAGTAATGCTTAAAGTTGGTGACCTCCTATGTGCCAGGCTTTTTCATGCTTTCTCATTTAATCCTTAGGACAACCCTCTGAGGTAGCAATTGCTATACTCAGTTTGAAGTGAGGGAAGTAAGACTCACAAAGAGCTGAAGCCAGTAGGGATAGACTCAGATTTGATCTTAAAACCCACAATATTTCAGCTGTACTTGCTGCCTGCCAAACTTATATGAAAGGTCCTGTTTGGTTGTTTGGTAAATCAAAGAAAGGTGAGGAGCCAGCATAGCACTGGAACAGAAGACATTCTGTAGAAGTCATATGAAGTGAACGTGTGTTTATAGGGTATCATCTCTGTGCAAAGACCGTGTTCCTGGATCACTCTTGCCTGGCTGTGTATCTGGGCTGTTTTTCTCTAGTTAGTCAGTTAGTGCTGACTACAGCTTGGTCTCCAGCATATTCCTGCAATATGTCAGGTGAAGGTTAATAGTATTGTCCATGGCCACGAATAAAGAGAAGGTGATGGGCCATGGCTTCAGGAGCTCCACAGGACACTCTTCTGATTTGGTTGGTCTCAGAAGTATCACTATCAGAGCTAGAGCATGACAAGGTTAAAGGTCTGGGAAGAGATATTGAATAAGAATTGGCAATCCAAAAGAAGATTCCAAACTTCTGAGTTTAGGCTCATATTAGGAATTTATACCTGGCAATTCCTCTGAGAAAATGTCCATGTCCTAGTGGGCTATGCCCTGATGGAAAAATATGTAGATCCATGGGCAAGTTTTCAGTGGAACATTTCAAAGAAAAAACAAATTTAACAAGTGCATTTAAGTGATATCTAAGTGAATAATTTTTTATATGAGACCAGAATCATGGCAAGGGAAAGCTAGTTTTATATTTTACTTATATGAGTTAAGCATATTCTGTGTAGTTACGCCAGATCTGCTATCCAGGAAATTCATGTTGGAAGCCCATGTGGATGGGAAGCACAGTCTTCCTGTACCATAGATAGAATGCCAGTGGTACCTGTGGTTGGAGGTCACTGTGGACTCACATGATGCTGTCAGTCTCGCCTTTGGAAGACCCAGCTTTCATCCCCCGGTTCATGTGGGGTCTGTAAACCTGATCACGTGTGGATATTGAGGATGACACTTGCACACTGATGAAGAATGGGCTCATTTTATGGTGATCATCATTGAGAGTTTTTATTAGTGTTTTTCTTTTGCCATGGTGCTACAGGAGCAGATATTTGATCATTAGAGGGAAAAAGGTTAACTTCCTACTATGCTATTATCAAATTAGCTTAACCCTTGATGTCTTACTCCAAAATTTTCACATTTCTGGATTTTTATAAGTGTATATTCAAAAGGGTCAAATATAAAACATATTTCTAAATGTTCTTCCATTAAGGATAAGTGGCTTTTGTATTCTTCTCCGTTTCTCTGTTATACTTCTGCCTTCTATCTAAGCTGAGGCCATTGATTTCTATATGAGAGGTGACATCAGAAATATTTTCATTCTTTCTGGTTCATCTGGTTTTGACAAAGCACATACCAAAGGTGTTCTTTGAGTCTTTTAACTCATATTAGAAGTTAAGTTCCATCGTATTAGACACAGGACTTTTCTTAGACATTCTGCTTTCTTCCTATAAGAGGCGGGGCCCACTTCCTGCACAATATTGCAGCCAGCAGGGGCTGACCAGTCACTTTCTCTGGGAAGGCCAATCCCTCCTTCTTACTGCTCCTGAGAAGGTAGTCTGACCAGTAGCAAGCCTGGAGTTTCTGGTTCTTCCAGCAATTTCTGGACTTGGATGAAAACTCACAGTGAAGGTGTGGGTTGTGGCATTTCAAACCGCTAAAGTAACCCAGCTATGAAGGAAGGTTTAATACCCCGTGAAGTGAACTCTTACCAGCTAGAAACAGGAGACAGGAAGGAGGTGGTCAAACAAATTATCTCCCATTCTTCCCTGTCATTGACTCCTTGGACATAGAGTTTCTCTTTACAGCTTGTCTTTAGTTAACTTACATGCTGAGTAACCTGGTCTATCTGTTCATTGAAGGCTGTGAGTCAACATGGCTGTTATGAACTGAATTGTGTTCCCCACCCACAATCACCCCAATTCATATGTTGAAGCCCTAATTGTCAATGTGACTGTATTTGGAAATAGATCCTTTAGGGAAGTAGTTAAGATTAAATGAGATCATAAAGGTGGGGCTCTAATCCAGTAGGATTGGTGTCCTAACAATCAATGTTTGCATGAGTGCAGAGGAAAGGCCATGTGTGGACACAGTGGAGGGTGGCCATCTACAGGCGAGGAAGAGAGCCCTCATCAGAAAGTGAATGTGTAGGCACCTTAATCAGGGACTCTTAGCTTCCAGAGTAATAAGAAAGTAAATGTCTATTGTTCATCCAGTCTTTGGTATTTTATTATGGTAGCCCAAAGCAGACTAATACAATAATAATGCTATATTCTCATTGCTTCACACCTTTCCTGATGAAAAAAACTTTAATTCTCATCTGAGGCTCTGTTTTCCAAACCTCAGGCTAAGACAAACATCTTACATTGGAAAGAAAGTGCCTTAATAGTCATAAGAAGATGATGCATTGAACTCTGTTCTATAAATATGTCAGAAAAAATGTAAAGTTTTTATTTTATTTATAAAAAAGAGAAGTTAAAAATCTTCTCTTGGGGAGTGTGTCATTCTTTTAATGAAGCATCTGTTGCAGTATATGTCAGTTGAAAAAAACTCAGGGAGATGGAGAGATGGTTGGCCAAAAAGTTTCAGATATTTTTCAGTTATTGCTCCTTGGTCCGACAGTGTTATCCACTGTAGCTTTTCTACCATGCTTTGCAGAAGAGCTGAGTGCGGGAAATCAGTTGGCTTGGCAATGGGCTATTTGAAAATATGCAGGCTGTTGCCAGGGCAAGAGTAAGACAGAGTTTCACAAAACTCTGTTTGTGAAATTAAATTGGCCGGGATCAGGACAGTCTTGCAGCTTCAGTCTGGTTTCATGCCTCTAAACAAAGTCCACCAATACAAAGCCATGTTCTTTACTGTGAGGACGTACCTAATGGGCTGCCACTGAGGTCAACTCTAGGTCAAGCTTCATTTACTCATGAAAAAAAAAGAAGTGTGGAGAACGTTAATGAAACCCATCCTGGTTCTAAAGTGGAAGGCCCTGCCATGCCAGGAGAATGAAATAAATGTCACTCTTATTTCTTCACATTTAGCAAGCTTTGCCAATTATTTTGCAGTGTATGAGATTTTATGATAAAATCATTTGAAGGATAAGTGAAATATGAAACTGGCAGAGAAGTGCAGGTAGAAGAGAGGTTTATCTTGGAAATGACAAGACAAATCATTTGGATGAAAGCCATTGGAGTTCAGTTTTGAGTGGGAGGGAGAAATATATAAATAGTCACAGAGGAAAGATTTGATAGAATATCTAACAACCGAGACCAGAGTTTTAGGGCAGGTTGGAAGTAAAATTAGAAGCCAAAGACCAGATGTAGCAACACATACCTGAAAGATGAGAGTCATATGAGAAGCAGACCATGAAGTTCTATTGGCGAGGAGATACTACAGTAGTGGTAGTTGTTGTAATAAACGTTGCACTCTTGACAAAGCAGCTGCTTTTTTTTTTTTTCGTTCATGCATGGCTCAAGACAAGAGTATACTGATTATATCACAGTGATACTTTTATTCCAGAGAGTGTAGCTCTGTGAAGGACTCTAATGAGGCAAGTGATCTGTATTTAACTTCTCCATAGAGGCAGATGCTAAAGCGGATGGTTGTCACAACCTCCATATGCTTGAGTAGGGGGTATGCCCAGACCTGGCCTGTGGAACAACCAAATCTGTCCCTTATCCCAGAAGCTGGTCCCTGAGCAGCATCCAAGTATACTGAGAGTTAAGGTAAAATTAGTCTAAGGTGTGGTTCAGGGAAGCATAAGTAAGAAGGAGGTTCATTTGGTGATTTGGAAAAATATAAGGAGTGCCCAGGGGAGGCCTGATACAGCCATCTGATTGACAGTATAATGATTCTGAGGCATTAGATAAGTCATGATTGGATCTTTCCTAGTAGATGAGGTATAGGATATGTTTTCAATGTCCTGGATGAGAGGTAGACCAATGGCCACAGCCCACTCACACTGGTTAAATTGTAGCACAGGTCTGTGGTCTTTGCCATTGTCAGAAATGGTTTAGGAATTGAATGGGGCTGAGGGGAAGTCATCAGTAGGTGGGGTGACCAAGGTTAAGTGGATTTAGAAACGTGAAAGATGCTAACAAAGAGAAGACGCATTTCAAAGATCTTTTTTAAAATTAATTTATTTTATTTATTTATTTTTGGCTGTGTTGGGTCTTCATTGCTGTGCAGGCTTTCTCTAGTTGCGGCGAGCTGGGGCTACTCTTCGTTGTGGTGTGCAGGCTTCTCATTGCGGTGGCTTCTCTTGTTGTGGAGCACGGGCTCTAGGCGCGTGGGCTTCAGTAGTTGCAGAACGCAGGCTCAGTAGTTGTGGTTCATGGGCTCTAGAGCGCAGGCTCAGTAGTGTGGCGCATGGGCTTAGTTGCTCCGCGACATGTGGGATCTTCCCAGACCAGGGATCTAACCCGTGTCCTCTGCATTGGCAGGCAGATTCTTAACCACTGCGCCACCAGGGGAAGCCCCAGGAGACACATTTTAGAGTGAAGTATTGATATATAGCTCTGGACAATCAGCTAATATTCCTGAAATGTCAGTTGAAATTTAGTATAAATAGGAATTTAGAGGATAGGTTCACTGTGGTAGGCCAGATAACGGCTCCTCCAAGATGTCTTTGCCCTAATCCCTTGATCCTGTGAATAGGTTACTTTACATGGCAAAGGAACCCTGCAGATATAATTAAGGTTATAGACCTTGAAATAGGGAGATTATCCTGGATTATTAAAATGGGCCAAGTCTGTTCACATGAACCCTTGAACACAGAGAACTTTCAGTGGCTGGAATTAGATATGGTGGAAAAGGAGGCGGAAGATACGTGTCATGAGGGAAAATCAGAAAGACTAGAAACATGAACAGAACTCGATGGACTGTTGTTGACTTTGAAGATGGAGGAAGGAAGCGGACAGCAGCTCCTAGATGACTGCCGGCAAGGAAATGGGGACCTTTGCCCTAAAATAACAAGGAACATACTTCTGCTGACAACCTGAGTAAACTTGGAAGTGGATTCTTTCCCCGAGCCTCCAGACAAGAGCCCTGGACAGGTGACACCTTGATATTTGCCTGGTGAAACTTGTGTTGAGTTTCGAACCTATGGAACTGTGAGATAAATTGTTTTTGCTTTAAGTCTCTAAGTTTGTGGCAATTTGCTATGGTAGCAAAGGAAAAATAATACATTCTCATATCTGTGTTTCCATAGATATATGTATCATTATTTAAAAATTTTTTTTTTATTTTTGGCTGCGTTGGGTCTTCATTGCTGCACGTGGACTTTCTCTAGTTGCGGAGAGCAGGGGCTGCTCTTCATTACGGTGCATGGACTTCTCACTGCAGTGGATTCTCTTGTTGCGGAGCACGGGCTCCAGGTGTGCGGGCTTCAGTAGTTGTGGCTTACGGGCTCTAGAGCATGGGCTGTAGAGCGTAGGCTCAGTAGTTGTGGTGCACGGGCTTTGTTGCTCCGCGGCATGTCGGACCTTCCAGGACCAGGGATCGAACCTGTGTCCCCTGCATTGGCAGGCAGATTCTTAACCACTGCGCCACCAGGGAAGTCCTTTATAATTATTTTAATGTGTGTACACACACATATCTGAGCAAAAGTACCGTATACTGTATAGCATACTGGAATAAATAGAGTTCATGGGAATATGCAGCCTTATGGTCGATGCTTCTGGCACTCACCACTGAGAGCTGGTCTGGGAGCATGTGGCCTACAACTATTTTTAACTTCTTCCATGATTTATTAAAGAGAGAGACTCCATGTGGGAAATTATTGTGACCTCTGCTTTTGAGAGCTGCTGCTTTGCAAAGATTATCAGAAATTCAAACTCAGCTCCAGCCTTCCCCCACACCTTTGCCAAATTTGATAACTTTTCCAGCCAATATACGTGTATGTGTGTATGCGTGTGTGTCTAGGGTATGTGTCTACTACATATAGGCAGATATATAACTCTCATTTCCAAAGCAGTTTTCTAATGTGTTAAGAATAGAACTGGAAACCAGCCTTGCTGAAACATGTAGCTGGTGAAGGAGGATGGGGAGATATGCTTTTTGTCAACACTGAATCTTTCCTTTTCTCACAGTGACATCTCTCGCAGGATTCCCTTATTTGTGATTCCCTGTGTTTTGAAAACTCACCCATAAGTTTATGCAGAAGCAAACATCTTCTGTTTCTTTCTTCTCAAACACCCTGAGCATAAGAATTTAATGGAACTCTCACTGGAGCCACCACTCTGCTTGCCTGTCTGCTCTTCAGCACCAACCTGGGATGGACAGCTTCCCTAGAAGGCTAGGTGGTTTGTGTGCATTTCTTACACAGTCAACAGAGCTGTCCTCTGTGTTTTACATCTAAGTATGGATACTGAAAAATGCTAATTTATGATAAGCAAGAGCTGGATTGACAGGAAGCACAATAGCAGAGGGAGAGGCTGTTTGGTGAGACTGGGAAGGGGGAAAGGGAAGGGAGTGAAAAAATACAGAAACTGATTGGGAATAAAACCAAAGAGGTTAAAACAGAATTTTTTTGAAGTTAACCCAGAGAGGGACTGCAGTAGAATAACTTGGAAAAAAAGACCATGTCAATTTATATCTAGGAAAATAGACTCAGCATATTTTTCTTAGTCAGATAATAGTGATAAGGAAAAAAATATATTAGTTCAGGGAGTCACACGCCTTCCTGGAGGATCAATTAATGTCCAAACCTTGGGTTTATGTCTTCTCGCCTTTTTTTTTCTGAAGGTGAGTGGCAACAAGAGGCCAGCTTGCTGGCTGTTAAGCTAGAATCTAGGTGGAACTAAAAAGCTGAACCCAAGTTATCTTGTAGGGTGAATCAGATGGACTCAGCACCGGTGCTATACTGTGTCCCATGATTTTGATGATCTGCAGAGACTTTTTACCCTGGGAGTTTCACTGGAAGGATGTGAAAAGCAGGGCTACAGTTCTCATGAGAAAGACTTTGTCTGAGCAAGAGTTAGGGCTGACTTTACCCCAGGTGACATGAGGAAGTGTTCCTTTTGTCGCTTTCTCTGGCATTTTGTTTTGCATCCTCTCTTGTGGAGCATGATGGAGAAGTAAAGTGAAATAGAGTCTCACTTTACATTTGAGGCAGCTGAGTCCCAGATGGGTACCACAGTTGCCCAGCATCACACAGCAGCATCCACACCAACTCATCCAAAAAGTCTTAATTTTTCTTGATTCCTAAAACCCTATTTCTACTCTGGTATTCCCTGAGGATAACCTTGTTTCCTGTTTCTCTGCAAACACTGAGACTATCAGTGTAGAGCTTATTCATGGCTGAGAGAACCTTTGAGAACTCAGGAAATATTTTAGCTAGAACCAAGTAACTCAGTAGGGGCATGATTGTTATCTTCGGATATTTGTCAGGGAGTCATGTAGAAGAGGGATTTACCTAAACCCCTGCGGTCCCAGAGGGCAGATGCAAGAGTGAGGTGTAGTAGTTCCAAGAAAGCAGATTTCAATCCAGGATAATGAAGAACTTCCTTCCAATCTGAACTGTTCAAGAATGGAATTAACTAATTTATGCGATAATGAGTTCTCTGCCTCCTGAGGTAATTAAGTAAAGGCTGAATGTTTGTCAAGGATGCTGTACAGAAAATTACAGAACTGGCGTGAGAGTGGAGTGGGCTTGTGCTTGATAGCTCAAATCTTGAAATTCAATGTTTCCATCAAAATTAAAATTACTCTACCTGAGCTTCTTTACCTTCGTTTCCCTATTTTTCAAATTTACTTTTTTATTTTTAAAAAAGGTTATTATTTTTTATTTTCATTGAGGTACAGTTGATGTACAATATTTTTTTTTTGAAATGAGTTTTCTTTTTAAAAAAAATTAATTAATTAATTTTTTGGCTGCATTGGGTCTCTGTTGCTGTGCGCGGGCTTTCTCTAGCTGCAGCGAACGGGGGCTCCATTGCGGTGCGCAGTCTTCTCATTTCGGTGGCTTCCCTTGTTGTGGAGCACGGGCTGTAGGTGCGTGGGCTTCAGTAGTTGCGGCACGCGGGCTCAGTAATTGTGGCTCACGGACTCTAGAGCGCAGGCTCAGTAGATGTGGTGCTCGAGCTTAGTTGCTCCGCGGCATGTGGGATCTTCCCCGACCAGGGCTCAAACCCGTGTTCCCTGCATTGGCAAGCGGATTCTTAATCACTGCGCCACCAGGGAAGTCCCGATGTACAATATTATATACATTTCAGGTGTACACCATAGTGATTCACACATTTTAAAGATTATATTTAAATTTATATATTTTAATTTAATAAAATTAAAATATAATTTAAATTTTAAATATAATTTAAATATATTTATATATTATATTTAAATTTACTCTTGATTTCTACTCTTCATCTAAACTTTTGTCCCCACTACGTAGGTTTAGCAGGGACCACCTCATCTTTCTGGACTCACTCCTCTTTTCTCCCATTTCCTTCTCATTGTACTCATCAATTTATCCCTTTCTCTGCTTTATTTGTCTATCTTCTTTGCCAGTGGCACTTTCTTTCCTTAACATACCACATGCTCCTTTACCCTAAAAGGATATTCCCTTACCTGTACTACCCCTCATATTTCCATTCTGAACCTTTTTGTGAAATAATACTATGTTTATACTTGGTGCCAATTCACTTACCAATTCATGCTCACTCCATAAACTCTTGATGACTCTTGTCTCATCATTCTACTTAGTGGTGGGTATGGAGGTGTTTGTTCCAATATTCTTTTTTAAAAGGCAGAATGGCAGAAATAGAGACAGATGTAGAGAACAAATGTATGGACACCAAGTGGGGAAAGTAAGTGGCGGGGTGGGGGAGGTGGTGGTGGGATGAATTGGGGGGTTGGGGTTGACATATATACACTAATTTGTATAAAATAGGTAACTAATAAGAACCTGTTGTATAAAAAATAATTAATTAAATAAAATTTAAAAAAATAGTTAACGTATGAGTGTTTACTCTGGGCTAGGCATTGTGTTAAGTGATTTTAATAACCCTATGAAGTAGGTACTCATATTGTAACTTAATTAATTTGCCAGTGGTCACAGTTAGTAAGCGTTTGAGCCTGGGAGGGGTGATTCTAGAACCTTTAACCATTCTGATGTCCTGTTGGCTTATCCTCTATTTATACCATATGTAGCTTTCATCTGATATTTGAATGCATCTGCCCTACCTCCCTCTGACTGGAATGTTTTTCTACATATTTTGTTTTAGAAACTATCTATTCTCCTAAGGACTCTTTACTGATTCCTGCCCCCTACTTGAAATCCCACATTATTTATTTTGTACGTTTATGTACAACTTCTTTAAACATTTTTTGTAGTAGTGTATATCCATAGCTTCTTAGCTCTGATATTTATCATCTCCTTAAAGGCAGGGACCATTTGTCAATCACGTTTTTTATTAAGTTACTTAGCAGAGCACACCTTCCCTACAACGTAGTAGGATCTTTGTCTAAATTGAATTAACTCACAGCACATTAACTATATGTAAGAGCTTGTCCTAATTCAGTACAGTGGCCCCTTTCATGCTTTTATGATTATTACTCCTAGCTTTAGTGTTTAGACAAACGGAAGTAGCATCATTGATTTATATGTCACTGATATACATAGCACTGATTTATTTACATTTCAAGAATTGCCCTTCTAAGTGAAGGAAAGAAAAGTCTCATTTCTACAAGAGACAAGTGATAATATCTGAAACAGGGGCCACATCAGTGGCCAAATGGATGGAAAAAAATTCATTAATTAGAATTAATAGCCTAATTTTGACCTCTTACCACAGACAGAAAAGATTCAGCTAAGCTATTCTAGTTGACATATAATGGTCTGAACTTTTTGACAGAGGGGTTCATTTTGAGGAACTAATTATGAGTTCTCTGAATCCTTCTGATCCCCTTGAGTGGGAAAAGCTGGGAAAGAGGATGGGATGAGCACTTAGTGCTTGTGGTAGATCTGTGTCTCTGTTACCCAGGATGGAGGGATGTGGTTGTCTCAGCAACCGTCTGCATGAGTGAATTGAAATTGACCATTTGGGTAGCCCTGTTTCAGAGAGGGGGTGATGGAATTTTTGCCTCTCATATGTGAAACTCATCCGTACAGTCTCTCTCTACACCCATTTTTCTCTTTGCAGCACTGCCTGAGATTATTCATATTTCTGATTTTTTTCTCTATCCCCTTTTCTCATTCAATCCTTTGATTTTCTCTCAGTCACACCTGTTATTTGTCAGTTCTGCTTTCCAAGAGTCTTTAAGTTTGTTTGGTGTGTGATGAATAATTTTTTTTAATGTTTTGTGACAGAAAATTTCTGGGGTAAAGGAGTGATAAATATCAAATCAAGTGGAGGGCAGAAATTTAATTTTCCCTATCAGGGCCAATCTGTGCTTCATTTTATCCTGACAAAAAATGATATTTTATCCCTGTGATAATAGAAGACTCTGATTGCAATACCTTTTCATAATTTAAAAAAGAAAAACCTTTTCTTCCCCCAGAGAAGCTTGAATCAAAGCAGAGCAGATTCCATGTACATTGTGAAGAAAGTCACCTTATATTCCTGCCCTTTGTGTCCCCCAGCCTGGCAGCAAGTATTTCCATAAAGTTGCTCAAGTTCTTGATGTAATGTGTGGCTTTCAAGTTTTCTCTCTGGTTCTTCTCAACAAATTTATTTAGCCATGGCAGGGACAGAAGCCTCCCCCACTTTCTTTATCCAGCCCCACTTCATAAATTCAGGAGGATTCAAGAACTCTGAGATTATGTCTAAGAACTGTCCTTTCCAGTTAACTCATTAGAAGATGCTTAAGGCTAGAGTGGGACAAGGAAGTACTTATTTAACAAACACTCATATGTCTGGATCAGACAACATTCCAAGGGCTCTTTAAATATTAATTCATTTAATGGTCATAACAACCCTATGATGTTGATCCAGTTTTTTACACATTTTACAGATGGATAAACTGAGGCACAGACAAGTGAGTTAACAAGACCACAGTTACTAGCATGTAGTGGAGCCAGGAATCAGATGTGGCTGGCTACCAGGATCCATGCCCTTAATCATTTTACTGTGCTGCCACCACATTAAATTGTTCATTTTGCTTTGTGTCTTCCCTAGCATCATCTTTCTCTCACAGACACTTTTCCAGTTCTTCTTTGGTGAGTCCCTGGATTACTCCTTTAAAAAATGTTGCACACTACATTCCTTCACATTTTCCAAACTATGCCAGAAGCATTCAGGAAATGTCCAGATTCCCAAATCTTAGAATAACTTCTTCCTGAGAGATGCAGTCTCAGTTCTGTCAGAAACTAAATATATGGTACTGGGGAAAACAGCTACTCTCTTACGCATCTGTAAAAAAAGGTGAGGCTGGGCTACACAATTGCTTCTGTTCTAACAGTAAAGTGTTAGGATCCTAAACTTGACCCATATTCTTTGGGGGCACCCAGGCTGTGTGGACTATGCTTAGAAATTGATCTCAGATTCGAAATCTATCTTCTAGGGGGCTGGAGTCAGATTAAAAACTTTGCCCCAAGGCTGCTCTGTAGAACCTATTAGTACACTGCCCTGGTTTTGCAGCGTCTTAGGCTATTCCTTATGTCCTTTCGACAGCCTCTGTTATGATGTATAGGTACAAATGATAACATATTCCATGAGGACAAAGAGATAAATGCTTTATGCAGTCAACAGAGACTAAATTAGCATGAGACATAGAAGTCTTTTGGGGGAAGCCACTAATAAATTTTTTTTATTCTCTAATTTGGACAAAATACATGGTATGCAGGATGGTCTTAAAACATAAGCACCTTTTAAAAAAATTAATTAATTAATTTTTATTTTTGGCTGTGTTGGGTCTTCATTGCTGTGCATGGGCTTTCTCTGGTTGTGGCGAGTGGTGGCTACTCTTCGTTGTGGTGCATGGACTTCTCATTGTGGTGGCTTCTCTTGCTGTGGAACATGGGCTCTAGGTGAGCAGGCTTCAGTAGTTGTAGCTCACAGGCTCTAGAGCACAGTCTCATTAGTTGTGGCATATGGGCTTAGTTGCTCCACGGCATGTGGGATCTTCCTGGACCAGGGCTCGAACCCATATCCTGTGCATTGGCAGGTGGATTCTTTACCACTGCACCACTAGGGAAGTCCCCAAACATAAGCATCTTGAATGGATACTTCAAGTGCTTTTTGTGTGAGAACTATGTAGGTCTGAGGTTCATAGCATACAGCTTACGCTATGCCCCCTGGTGGCATTTTCTGAGGAATCCCCACCCACATAACTTCGTATTTGTAGGCTTTATAATCTGGAGTAGGACTTATGAAGAGAAAATATGTTCTTAAGACTCATGACTCCTCATTTCTGATTCCTATGCCATATTCTCGTATATCTAAGGGTCCTTTTGCTAGAGATTTTAGATCAATGGGGACCATGGTTGGGCTTCATTCATCTGTGAGTGCCTGGAAATTATATATATATATATATATATATATATAGAGAGAGAGAGAGAGAGAGAGAGAGAGAGAGAGAGAGTATGTGTGACTATGTGCTTTTTAAATATCATTTCATTCTATGAAAATCTGAACATTAGTTAAGAACTCTTTTGGAACTAAGTGACAAAACTCAACGCAAACTGGCTTTAGCAAAGTAGAAAATGTATAGGCTTATTTTCTTCAAGCATGGTTTTATCTAAGGACTGAAAAATGTCATCAGGATTTGGTCTTTTGCTTTATTCTCCCAGTTGTGCTCCTCTCTGAATGGGATTCATTTTAGGTAGTCTATTTCTACTTGGTGATCTTCCTTCCCTCATAGAGCTCCTGGTTTACATTCCAATAATTAGCAATTCCAGTGCCAAGAGAGAGCATCTTTCATGGTAGGTTGAGTACAACTCCTAGAGCTACTTCTTGGTGAACTGATTTAGGTGCCAGTTTTTATCCAGTCTCTCTGAAGAGTAGGGGTGATGAAAGAATATGCAAGTTTCCCATGCCTGAAACCCAGGAGTGAAGTCATACTCACCTGAACCATGTGGATTGAAAGTGGGGAAGCAGTGGTTCCCAAAGAAAATCAAGTTTCTGTTAGAGGAAAGAGAAAAGCCAGGATATGTCATCCATAGGATGTGAAGTCAAGCCCCTTCCTCCCATATTTACAAGCATTATCTAAGAAAACGAAGTTTAGGATACTTTTTTCATGCTCCAAATATATGATATTGGTTGATTAAAAAAATTTTTAAAAACCCACATAGGTTCAAAAATGAGATGTGTGGACCACAAATGGATCAGAACTTCAAAGCATTGTGCAGGCCTTACATCAGTGGTCTGCTGGGTTCTGAGGATGGAAGGGTCAGCAGCAGTCAGCATTTTACTCCCAGACTTTCTGCTAAAATTGCTGCACATGAATTGGGGGCCAAGATCCCAGCTCATGTTTGATGTCATGCAGTGAGGCTGAGCTCTGCCCACTTCTCATAAAGGAAAGTACACTGCAAAAAATAAGCTGCTGACCCAGTGCTTGGGTATTTGGCTTTTCAGGATTCTCCTGGCTTAGGGCACCGGAAGGATCAAGATGCAACCAGAAATAGCACTGAGATGTGATAGTCCTGATATCACCATGAGGGAAGAGCCCCCAAGTGCTTCTGGGCTGTGGATATGTAGGGAAACACCACTAGATAGATATGGTGGGTATAGAAGGATGGAGAAAGAGAAAAACTCAGACAAATAACAACAACAAAACTCTCTTAAAATGAGCCGACAAGTCAAAGTTTCAAAATGGGTGATAAGAGAGGTAGCCACAAAAATCAGTAATAAGACTACAAATTCACTTAGGTGATATCAAATGTATGAAAATGTCATACTGATTTTAAAGTTACTATATTCAGTATGCATATAATGATAAATGAAGGAATAGGGCCAGATGAAAACAACAAGAACACATGAAACAAAAAGAAGCAGAAATGAAACAAGAATAGGTATGTGTGATAAATAACTAATTAGAAATCTTATATATGAAAAAAGTATAGTTCATTAAAAAAAGTGAATGGGATTAATTCAATTATAGAGACAGATGGAGAGAGAATTAATGAATTGGAAGAAATTCACTCAGAGAGTGGTACGAAGAGAGAGAGAGATAAAATATCTCCATTAAAGAATAGGTAGAGACAGGACTGCCACCATGTCCTGCCTGCCATCTGCCGCACATGCTGCGTTGTCACTCCAGGACCTTGCTTCAGACAGATTGGAACCAAGATGACAGGGTAGAAGGATGTGCTCTTACTCCCACTTGTGAAAACACCAGAATCACAAGTAGCTGCTGCACAATCATTGGCAGGAAGACACTGGAACTCACCAAAAAAGATACGCCACATCCAAAGACAAAGGAGAAGCCACAATGAGATGGTAGGAGGGGCGCAATCACAGCAAAATCAAATGCCATAACTGCTGGGTGGGTGACTCACAGACCAGAGAACACTTATACCACAGAAGTCCACCCACTGGAGTAAAGGTTCTGAGCCCCACATCAGGCTTCCCAACCTGGGCGTCTGGCAATGGGAGGAGGAATTCCTAGAGAATCAGACTTTGAAGGCTAGTGGGATTTAATTGCAGGACTTCGACAGGAATGGGGGAAACAGAGCCTCCACTCTTGGAGGGCACACACAAAGTAGTGTGCGCATTGGGACCCAGGAGAAGAAGCAGTGAACCCAGGGGAGACTGAACCAGACCTACCTGCTAGTGTTGGAGGGTCCCCTGCAGAGGCGGGGGGTGGCTGTGGCACACCGTGGGGACAAGAACACTGACAGCAGAAGTTCTGGGAAGTACTCCTTGGCGTGAGCCCTCCCAGAGTCTTCGATTAGCCCCACCAAAGAGCCCAGAAGATAGGCAACCTTCCAGAAAAAGAATTCAGAATAATGATAGTGAAGATGATCCAGGACCTCAGAAAAAATGGAGGCAAAGATTGAAAAGATGCAAGAAATGTTTAATAAAGACCTAAAAGAATTAAAGAACAAACAAACAGAGATTAACAATACAATAACTGAAAGAATTAAAGAACAAACAAACAGAGATTAACAATACAATAACTGAAATGAAAA
>NC_041224.1:85319973-85323896 GCF_002837175.3 Physeter macrocephalus
CCACATCCAAAGACAAAGGAGAAGCCACAATGAGATGGTAGGAGGGGCGCAATCACAGCAAAATCAAATGCCATAACTGCTGGGTGGGTGACTCACAGACCAGAGAACACTTATACCACAGAAGTCCACCCACTGGAGTAAAGGTTCTGAGCCCCACATCAGGCTTCCCAACCTGGGCGTCTGGCAATGGGAGGAGGAATTCCTAGAGAATCAGACTTTGAAGGCTAGTGGGATTTAATTGCAGGACTTCGACAGGAATGGGGGAAACAGAGCCTCCACTCTTGGAGGGCACACACAAAGTAGTGTGCGCATTGGGACCCAGGAGAAGAAGCAGTGAACCCAGGGGAGACTGAACCAGACCTACCTGCTAGTGTTGGAGGGTCCCCTGCAGAGGCGGGGGGTGGCTGTGGCACACCGTGGGGACAAGAACACTGACAGCAGAAGTTCTGGGAAGTACTCCTTGGCGTGAGCCCTCCCAGAGTCTTCGATTAGCCCCACCAAAGAGCCCAGATAGTCTCCAGTGTTGGGTTGCCTCAGGCCAAACAACCAACAGGGAGGGAACTGAGCCCCACCCATCAGCAGACAAGCAGATTGAAGTTTTACTGAGCTCTACCCACCAGAGCAACACCCAACTCTAGTCACCACCACCAGTCCCTCCCATCAGGAAACCTGCACAAGCCTCTTAGATAGAAAAAGAATTAAAGAACAAACAAACAGAGATTAACAATACAATAACTGAAATGAAAACTACACTAGAAGGAATCAATAGCAGAATAAGTGAGGCGGAAGAACGGATAAGTGACCTGGAAGACAGAATGGTGGAATTCACAGCTGCAGAACAGAATAAAGAAAAAAGAATGAAAAGAAATGAAGACAGCCTAAGAGACCTCTGGGACAACATTAAACACAACAACATTCGTATTATAGGGGTCCCAGAAGGAGAAGATAGAGAGAAAGGACCCGTTAAAATATTTGAAGAGATTATAGTAGAAAAATTCCCTAACATGGGAAAGGAAATAGCCACCCAAGTCCTGGAAGCACAGTGAGTCCTGTACAGGATAAACCCAAGGAAAAACATGCCGAGACACATAGTAATCAAATTGGCAAAAATTAAAGGCAAACAATACTTGAAGAGATTATAGTCGAAAACTTCCCTAATATGGGAAAGGAAATAGCCACCCAAGTCCAGTAAGCGCAGCGAGTCCCTTACAGGATAAACCCAAGGAGAAACATGCCGAGACACATAGTAATCAAATTGGCAAAAAATTAAAGACAAAGAAAAATTATTGAAAGCAGAAAGGGAAAAATGACAAATAACATACAAGGGAACTCCCATAAGGTTAACAGCTGATTTGTCAGCAGAAACTCTGCAAGCCAGAAGGGAGTGGCATGATATACTTCAAGTGATGAAAGGAAAGAACCTACAACAAAGTTTACTCTACCCGGCAAGGATCTCATTCAGATTCGATGGTGAAATCAAAAGCTTTACAGAGAAGCAAAAGCTAAGAGAATTCAGCACCACCAAACCAGCTCTACAACAACTTCTAAAGGAATTTTTCTTAGTGGGAAACACAAGAGAAGAAAAGGACCTACAAAAACAAACCCAAAACAATTAAGAAAATGGTCATAGTAACATACATATTGATAATTACCCTAAACCTGAATGGATTAAATGCTCCATCCAAAAGACACAGGCTTGCTGAATAGATACAAAAACAAGACCCATGTATATGATGTCTACAAGAGACCCACTTCAGACCTAAGGACACATACAGACTGAAAGTGAGGACATGAAATAAGATATTCCATGCAAATGGAAATCTAAAGAAGCTGGGGAAGCAATACTCATATCAGATTAAAAAAACTTTAAAATAAAGAATGTTACAAGAGACAGGGAAGGACACTACATAATAATCAAGGGATCAAACCAAGAAGAAGATATAGCAATTATAAATATATATGCACCCCACATAGGAGCACCTCAATACATAAGGCAACTGCTAACAGCTCTAAAAAAGGAAATCAACAGTAACACAATAATAGTGGGGGACTTTAATACCTCACTTACACCAATGGACAGATCATCCAAAATGAAAATAAATAAGGAAACAGAAGCTTTAAATGACACCATAGACCAGAGAGATTTAATTGATATTTATAGGACATTCCATCCAAAAACAGCAGATTACACTTTCTTCTAAAGTGCGCATGGAACATTCTCCAGGATAGATCACATCTTGGGTCACAAATCAAGCCTCAGTAAATCTAAGAAAATTGAAATCATATCAAGCATCTTTTCTGGCCACAACGCTATGAGATTAGAAATGAATTACAGGGGAAAAAACATAAAAAACATAAACACATGGAGGCTGAACAATATGTTACTAAATAGCAAAGAGATCACTGAAGAAATCAAAGAGGAAATCAATAATAACCTACAAACAAATGGCAATGAAAACACGATGATCCAAAACCTATGGGATGCAGCAAAAACAGTTCTAAGAGGGAAGTTTATAGCTATACAAGCCTACCTCAAGAAACAAGAAAAATCTCAAATAAACAATATAACCTTACACCTAAAAGAACTAGAGAAAGAAGAATAAACAAAACCCAAAGTTAGCAGAAGGAAAGAAATCATAAAGATCAGAGCAGAAATAAATGAAGTAGAAACAAAGAAAACAATAGGAAAGATCAATAAAACTAAAAGCTGGTTCTTTCAGAAGACAAACAAAATTGACAAACCATTACAAGACTCATCAAGAAAAAGAGGGAGAAGACTCAAATCAATAAAATTAGAAATGAAAAAGTAGAAGTTACAACAGACACCGCAGAAACACAAAGCATCCTAAGAAACTACAACAAACAAAGAAAACAATAGGAAAGATCAATAAAACTAAAAGCTGGTTCTTTCAGAAGACAAACAAAATTGACAAACCATTACAAGACTCATCAAGAAAAAGAGGGAGAAGACTCAAATCAATAAAATTAGAAATGAAAAAGTAGAAGTTACAACAGACACCGCAGAAACACAAAGCATCCTAAGAAACTACAACAAGAAACTGTATGCCAATAAAATGGACAACCTGGAAGAAATGGACAAATTCTTAGAAAGGTATAACCTTCCAAGACTGAACCAGGAAGAAATAGAAAATATGAACAGACCAATCACAATTAAGAAATTGAAACTGTGATTAAAACTCTTCCAACACACAAAAGTCCAGGACCAGATGGCTTCACAGGTAAATTCTATTAAAGATTTAGAGAAGAGCTAACACCCATCCTTCTCAAACTCTTCCAAAAAATTACAGAGGTAGGAACACACACTAACTCATTCTGTGAGGTCACCATCACCCTGATACTAAAAGCAGAGAAAGATACTACAAAAAAAGAAAATTATGGACAAATATCAATGATGATATAGATGCAAAAATCCTCAACAAAATACCAGCAAACAAAATCCAACAACACATTAAAGGGATCATACACCGTGATCAAGTGGGATTTATCCCAGGGATGTAAGTATTCTCCAATATATGCAAATCAATCAATTTGATACACCTTATTAACAAATGGAAGAATAAAAACCATTTGATCATCTCAATAGCTGCAGAAAAAGCTTTTGACAAAATTCAACACCCATTTATGATAAAAACTCTCCAGAAAGTGGGCATAGAGGGAACCTACCTCAACATAATAAAGGCCATATACGACCAACCCACAGCAAACATCATTCTCAATGGTGAAAAACTGAAAGCATTTCCTCTAAGATCAGGAACAAGACAAGGATGTCCACTCTCACCACTATTATTCAACATAGT
Organism: Physeter macrocephalus; assembly: GCF_002837175.3. Taxonomy (NCBI): domain Eukaryota; kingdom Metazoa; phylum Chordata; class Mammalia; order Artiodactyla; family Physeteridae; genus Physeter; species Physeter macrocephalus. The sequence continues at coordinate 85,323,792 of NC_041224.1, forward strand.
TTTGGAAGTCCTACTCTCAGCAATCAGAGAAGAAAAAGAAATAAAAGGAATCCAAATCAGAAAAGAAGTAGTAAAGCTGTCACTGTTTGCAGATGACATGATACT
>NC_041224.1:85324301-85326662 GCF_002837175.3 Physeter macrocephalus
GCATTCCTATACACTAATGATGGAAAATCTGAAAGAGAAATTAAGGAAACACTCCCATTTACCATTGCAACAAAAAGAATAAAATACCTAGGAATAAACCTACCTAAGGTGACAAAAGACCCATATGCAGAAAACTATAAGACACTGATGAAAGAAATTAAAGATGATACCAACAGATGGAGAGATATACCATGTTCTTGGATTGGAGGAATCAACATTGTGAAAATGACTATACTACCCAAAGCAATGTACAGATTCAATGCACTCCCTATCAAACTACCACTAGCATTTTTCACAGAACTAGAACAAACAATTTCACAATTTGTATGGAAACTTAAAAAACCCCGAATAGCCAAAGCAGTCCTGAGAAAGAACAATGGAGCTGGAGGAATCAGCATCCCTGACTTCAGACTATACTACAAAGCTACATTACTTAAGACAGTATGGTTCTGGCACAAGAACAGAAATGTAGATCAATGGACAGGATAGAAACCCTAGAGATAAACTCACGCACATATGGTCACCTTATCTTTGGTGAAGGAGGCAAGACTATACAATGGAGGAAAGACAGCATCTTCAATAAGTGGTGCTGGGAAAACTGGACAGCTACATGTAAAGAATGAAATTAGAACACTCCCTAACACCATATACAAAAATAAGCTCAAAATGTATTAAAGACCTAAATGTAAGGCCAGACAACTCTTAGAGCAAAACATTGGCAGAACACTGTATGACATAAATCACAGCAAGATCCTTTTTGACCCACCTCCTAGAGAAATGGAAATGAAAACAAAAATAAACAAATGAGACCTAATGAAACTTAAAAGCTTTTGCAGAGCAAAGGAAACCATAAACAAGGTGAAAAGGTAACCCTCAGAATGGGAGAAAATATTTGCAAACAAAGAAACTGACAAAGAATTAATCTCCAAAATACACCATCTGCTCATGCAGCTCAATATAAAGAAACAAACAAATCAATCGAAAATTGTGCAGAAGACCTAAATAGACATTTCTCCAAAGAAGATATACAATTGCCAACAAACACATGAAAGGATGCTGAACATCACTAATCATTAGAGAAATGCAAATCAAAAGTACAATGAAGTATCACCTCACACTGATCAGAATGGCCATCATCAAAAAATCTACAAACAATAAATGCTGGAGAGGGTGTGGAAGAAAGGGAACCCTCTTGCACCTTTGGTGGGAATGTAAATTGATACAGCCGCTATGGAGAACAGTATTGAGGTTCCTCAAAAAACTAAAAATAGAACTACCATATGACCCAGAAATCCCACTACTTGACATATACCTTGAGAAAACCATAATTCAAAAAGTGTCATGTACCACAATGTTCATTGCAGCTCTATTTACAATAGCTAGGACATGGAATCAACCTAAGTGTCCATCGACAGATGAATGGATAAATAAGTTGTGGCACATATATACAATGGAATATTACTCAGCCATTAAAAGAAATGAAATTGAGTTATTTATAGTGAGGTGGATGGACCTAGTGAGTGTCATACAGAGTGCTGCTAATAGCAGCACTAACAGCAGTTAGCACACCGTATGCTAACACATATATATAGAAACTAAAAAAAAAAAGAACAAATTGTTCTGAAGAACCTAGGAGCAGGACAGGAATAAAGACGCAGATGTAGAGAATGGACTTGAGGACATGGGGAGGGGGAAGGGTAAGCTGGGATGAAGTGAGATAGTGTCATGGACATATATACACTACCAAATGTAAAATAGATAGCTAGTGGGAAGCAGCCGCATAGCACAGGGAGATCAGCTCCATGCTTTGTGTCCACCCAGAGGAGTGGGATAGGGAGTGTGCGAGGGAGGTGCAAGAGGGAGGAGATATGGGGATATATGTATATGTATAGGTGATTCACTTTGTTATATAGCAGAAACTAACATACCACTGTAAAGCAATTATACTCCAATAAAGATGTTAAAAAAAAAAAGTATTGGTAGAGACACAGAGGACATATTGAGAGGCCCCAACATACATCTAAAGAACTTCAAGAAAAGAATGGGAGGAATGGTGGAGAAATAATATTTGAAGAACTAATAGGTTAGAATTGTGCAGAACAGAAGACTTGAATCTTTCAAATATGCCTTCAGAATACTAAGAAAAAAAACAAAGATAAACACCACACCTAGAAACACCATGTTTAAACAGCAGAACAACAGGAAAAAGGGACATTTTTAAAAGTATCCAAAGAAAAATGCAGATGTCTTTCCAACAAGACTAAGATTAGACTGAAAGAAACGGATCAGCAGCAAGACACAATGTTTTAAAAGAGAATGAAGTAAATGCAAATTTTTTTTTTTTTTTTTTTTTTTTTTTTT
>NC_041224.1:85326884-85349831 GCF_002837175.3 Physeter macrocephalus
TCCGGACGCGCAGGCTCAGCGGCCATGGCTCACGGGCCCAGCCGCTCTGCGGCATGTGGGATCCTCCCAGACCGGGTCGCAAACCCGGTTCCCCTGCATCGGCAGGCGGACGCGCAACCACTGCGCCACCAGGGAAGCCCAATGCAAATTTTTTAAATGATAAAAGATGAAAAGAATTTGCCAACAGACCTTCAATAAGAGGACAGTTAAATCTACTTCAGTAAGAATGGGAAACAAGAGACTGGAGGCATGGACTATGAGAAATGATGGTCATCATAGAAATTGATACATTTGATAAGAAAACTACGACAAGGATTGGCCACAAAAAATGTTTATTGTTTAATATGATAAAATAAACTCTAGATAGCAATAGCAAGAAGGGAGACAGTATTTAATGTGTACTTAAAATATGCTAAAATTCCTGTCATGTTTGAGGGGAGGGAATGCATTGTGAATAATTAAATTTTGTTCAGAAGATTTATAGTATAGAGATAACTAAAATACGTACATAAAAACCTATAATTTTGAAACTAATAGAGAAAGAAAAGGGAGCAGAATATATTAAACCTCATCAATCTAAGCAGAGTCCAGAAAGTAGATGAAAAAAAGCAGTGAAGAAAAAAAAAATGTGAAAAAATAAGCTGATTGAAATGAGTGTATATACATATCAATAATACCAATAAATATAATTGGATTAAAGTTAGGTATTTTTGACTGTAATTATCAGATTGATAAAAGGGAAATTGATTTCCATCCTGCTGACAAGACACATACTTAAGAGGACCCTCTGAGAAAGTCTGAAATTATAAACCAATAGCAAGCTTGAGTTGTAATATCAAAATCAGATGAGAAAGAATTTAAGGAAACCTTATTAATTGGGATAAAGAGGGCTACCTCTTTATATTCAGTATGTAGATATAACCATTATTTACTACTCTGTCTACCAACATAGCAATACTAGACAGAATTACAAGGAGACACGTGCCAATCTATTTTGTGGGTGATTTCAACACACAAATGTTTCATTGGTATATATAGAATTCTACCCCCAACAAATAGGTTTACAAAATCTAACTATACTCTAGGTCACAAAAGGAGAATTCTCAGGCAATTTCAAAGAATCAGGTACAAACATACCAGGTTTTATGAGTGGAGGGCAATTTAATTCCATATCAGTCATAAAAATATTTAGAAACTTAATTCTTCATTAAGAAAATCTCCCTGGAATTTCAAAATGTCTTGAAAGGAAAAATAATGAAAATATGACATATCAAAAACTATGGGGTGTAGCTAACATGTTAATTAGAAAAATTTTTCTGCCCATTAAGCTGGTATTGAACACCATGGGTGACATTCCCCTGTGGCCTGGGGTGGAGATTCACTTTGCAGCTACCCAGTAGGTGTCATGAATCTAGTACATTCCATTTTTCAAACTACTCCTCATCTTTCTACCATTTTCATTTTTTTTTTTTTTTTTTTTTTTTTCGGTACGCGGGCCTCTCACTGTTGTGGCCCCTCCCCTTTTGGAGCACAGGCTCCAGACACGCAGGCTCAGCGGCCATGGCTCAGGGGCCCAGCCGCTCCGCGGCATGTGGGATCTTCCCGGACCGGGGCACGAACTCGTGTCCCCCGCATCAGCAGGCGGATTCTCAACCACTGCGCCACCAGGGAAGCCCCCATTTTAATTTTTTAAGGCCAAGATAAGTGACAACTGCCCAGAATACACCCTCTGGTTCCCAACCCGAGCTGATTTGTACTCCTCTGTCTCTATCTCTCTGCTCTCACGGCACATCTCAGTAAGCCTTAGTGTTGAGTAATCGTTGACTTTCTTAACCTAACTCTCCTCTCTCCACTAGCTGGAAGGTCTTTGGGGGAAGAGACGTTTATACCCCCCCACCATGGCCATATTGGGGACTTGCACATGGTGGTGTACATATAGTAGGGTACAGACTGAGTGCCAAGTTGATCGTGAAGGCATGTACACATTATCCCTCTTGTAAGGAATTTTGGGTCTGTTGGTCTGGAATTCAGAGCAGAGGTCAAGGCTGGAGACATGATCTTGAGCATCATTCGCGTTCAAATGGTATTGAAAACATGGGTATGGGATAAGATCATTTTGGCACTGACTAGTGTGGGCAGAGGAGAAAGCCTGAGAAATGACATATGGTGCGGGGGATTAGGAGGGCTGAAGTGGAGCAGCCAGAGAGGCAGGAGGAAAATGAGCGTGGTGTCTGCAAACTGGGAAAGAGCGTGCCTTGAGAGGTGAATTGTGCCAGATGATGCTGGCAGGTAAAGAACAATGAGGCCTGAAAAGATTCCACTGGAGTAAAAGCAATGGGTGTCACTGGGGACCTTAAGAAAGGTCAGTTGTTAGGAGGTGGTGTAGCAGGATGCTAGACTGGAGTGAGCTGTCTGCATGACTTCCCCCTGGAGTCGCTCGACCTGGAGTGCCTTTTTCTCCACTCTCTAGACTGGCTCACAGTAGCCCATCCTCTGTATGTACTTCATATGTTAAATATTTGCATATATTTCATATATATGTAACATCTGTATGTGTATATATAATCTTTATTGCATTGCACATCTGATATGCATAAGATATACACACATGTGTGTGCATATATATATGTTGAATACATATATATGTGTGTGTATATCTATCTATCTATCTCTATATATATATACTCCAACACTTATCACATTGCATCATAATTATTTATACATTTAACTCCCACACATCATCCTTGCCAGGAATCTGAGAATTTGGGTCAAGGACTACTTTTTTTTCCTTTTTGTCCCAGGTTCCAACACCGTGTGGAGTCATCTGGCTCTGCCGTGTGTAATCTTTCACCCAGTAATAGAAAAGCTTTTTGTGCAGGTGATGCCATTCCAGGCAGGGGATGCAGAAGGGAGGTGTTGTGGAAGGGAGGAGAGGTTAAGGCAGTGGATGCTGCCTCTTTCCACCCATCCCCGGTTGCAGCCTATAAATCTGATTTAGCGTGACCTTGGTTGGGTGTGTGGGAGAAGCAGACAGGGGCTGAGTGTATGCAGAGTGGTAAGAGGATAGGGGCGCAGATGTCGGAGTACCACCTACCTACACACCTGGCAGTGACCCCTTCCACTAGGGAAAGGGTCCCAAGCATCCTTCAGACAGTACTTATGCTGTTCAGCCTCCCTCCTCACAACACTTCTCGGAAGAGTACAGTGTGGCTCCACAGCTGCTGGGATTCAGAGCTGAGCGGGGCTTTCCATTCTGATCTACTGTGGCCTGGGGTCAGGGGCAGGGCTGGCTGTGGGACAGATCCTCATCTTTAGCCCCTGCCTGGGCACTGTGTGAATATGGGTTCTATGCACACTCCATGTTGTGCTTTTTCAGGGTTTGAATGACAGGGTCTCAATCCGTTCAGTTAAGAGTGGCACCCACTCGATTTGCCTGCTTCTTGGCCTCAAGTGAGGCATAAGCCAAGGACAAATGTAAATTTTCTTTGTTCTTTTTTCCCTCCTTCCCTCCCGCCCTCCTTCATTCTCTCCTTCCATTTCTCCCTCTATATCTTCTCTTTCTTTGAGTGTCTATCTTCTTTCTATCTCTTTCTCTCTCTCATTCATCTTCTGTCCGTTTCTCCCCATTTACATGTACGCACACACTTTATAAATGCAGCTATATGCATAAGGAGTTCACCCAGCTTTGGAAGTATAGACCTTTGGCTCTTTCTCTCATAATTGTAATTTTCCTGGCTACCCCTGCACTGTCAGCTGGGACCAGATCTGAGAACCTGTCTCCACAGGGGAGGCTGCTCTCTGCTCACCACACTCAGACTGGCAGGCTGGATTCTAGATGCTGCAGAGGCTTCTCTGGAGAAATTAAAAAGCTGAGGACTAGGGCCCACAGGGTTCTGAGCAGAGGGTAGCAAGGTAGTAATGGTGAGAGAGGGCCCTCCTGTCCCTAGTGCCCCCGCAGACCCAGGAATCTGGTTGCCACTGGGTGGTGCGAGTGAGGCTGAGAGCCCAGAAGAGCAGATTTTGGTCAAAGTACTGGCATGACTGACCTAAACCTTCTAACCCTTCCTTTTCTTCTTACTCTTCTTTCTTTTCTTCTTTTTTTCTTTTCTTTCCTTTTCCTTGTCATGTCTTTTCTTCTTCTTATTTATTTATTTATTTTGGTTAAAAGTCTCTGGCATGTCATTTAATAGTCCCAAGTTTTGAAACAGGTCCCACATCCATTTCAAAAAGCATGCAGCCTAAAGGATCATTACCTTTATAAATATACCCCATCAACCCTCATCTAATTAACTCAATGTGGTTTAGTCCACACATCCCGAGGAAAAGTTTGGTGATATTCTGCTTAAAATTCTCTGGGCTGAATTTCCATGTGCAGTTTGCTTTGAGCGTGTGTGTCTCTTATAACGTGATTACTTACTTCCTCCAGAGAGGCCTTGGCACCCTTTCAACATTTGGAAGCCCTGCTCCTGTGGACAGAGAAAATAACCATGATATGCTGGGGCATGAAGAGTGACAGAACAGAAATGGCCCAGAGGGGGGATGGAGGTGGGGATGGTAATAGGCTTGCCCCCAAAGACCAGGGCCAGTGGTTTGGCTGTATGGATTGGGGTGTCAGGAAGTGCTGTGTGTCGGAGATGAAATATAAGACACTTCACAGTGCTGAGAAGGGGCTTCAGGCAGACAGGTGGACAGTGACCCAAGGATTGCTGTAAGCAGAACAGGATTTTAGGCCAGAAGACCAGGCACAAAAATTCAAGACACAGGTGGGGATTCTGGGCATTACAAAGTCAGGAGCCTTCAGTCAAAAATGTTGGTAACAGGAAAATCCCTAGATGAGGCACAGCATGGCATGGAAAGACCATAGGCTGCTAGGTCTCACAAGCAGGTCTGGGTTTAAATTCTTGTTGTGCTATTTATGAGAAGTCTGTCCATGAGCTTAGTTAACATCAGTCAGCCATTTATTTTACTTAAAGTGGCACCAGTAAAACTCTTTTGCTTTGTTGTGGTGAGAATTAAGTGAAATTATGGGTACAAAGTGCTTAGTACAGGGCTTGCTGCAGAGAAGCTCTGAATAAATGAACGTTACCTCCCTCCTGACCTAGGCAAGGCCCTCTGTCATTAGCTGTTAGAATGGAACTTGACTCCCCATCAGAGGTTTGCACGGGAATAGGAGTAGGGTCTCCTACTCAAGCTTGACTTGATTTCAGATTAGGACAGAGACTGTAGTCCACGGTGGTTACTTGACTTGGTGAAGGTCCCAACAGTTCTTAGAAGCAAAGCCAGAAATATAACTCAGCATTTCTAAATTCTAACCCACAGGCATCTCCAGTTCAGCATGTAAACACTTACTGATATCAACAGAAATTTGGGGTGAAATAAGATTTGCATCTTAGCGAGGAAACTTTTGTTGATTTATTACAAAGCCTATGAAGATAAGTGTAATTTTATGCTTCATGGATCCATTTTTATGAATGCCCTGGGGGTCTGCATATTTGACTTTAATGCTTGCATTTATCTAAATATCCTAAAAGTAATAGAACATATAAAGGAGACAGTGTGATCCAGGCAGCACCTTCTTCAGGGCATGTGACTTGTTTATGCACTGCTGGTGATGGATTGTTCTGATTTCTCCACTTTTCCATCCTAGGCCCTCTGGCAATGACAATAATGATTGGAGTTAGAGAACAATCTGACTGTGGACTGCAGTGAGCTGGGCAGTCTTAAACCTATAAGCTGGGGTCACCAATCACAATCAGTTGCCTCTTGCATCTGTCTGGTCAAAAAAGAGACCCTCAGAGTCCTTGACTCTCTTCAACTCCTGCCTTGCTTCTGTGTCAGTGTACCCTCAATCATGGGTATACTTCTCATGAGACTATTCCTTTGGAACTGGACTTGCACCTAATATGTAGCAGAGCTTAATTAAGAACATGGGCTCAGGAGCCAGTCTGCCTGAGTTGAAATCCAGCCTCTATTACTTGCTTTCTGAATGACCTTGGGCCAGTCATTTAATTACTGGTGATTACAATAGCACCTTTATTCTGAGATACTTTTTCAGGAAAATGTGTGTTAAAATAAGCAAAGTGCATAGTCAGTCATGGACAAATATTTAATACTCCTTAATCTACTATTATTATCCGGTTCCAAAGCTACTTATTCTTGGTTTCCCTTCATGGAATCAGCCATACCCTCCTGCTACTCAGCCACTTGGGATTCAACCCTTGCTCTTATCTTTTGGCCAAATCTGAGGCAACCTATCCTACTTCTGGTGAGATCAAAGTTGGGCAGGGCTTTGCCTTGAAAGGTATGGAACTTGTAATGATGATTTATAGAATCATGTTGAGTTCCCTGAACTCTACCATTCCCAGCTCATGTCATCCTTTTCACTAGTCTGTCTGTAGAGCCCTGCATGGTGCCTGATGTAGGGAGAGTAGTAAGTGTGTGCTGACCACAGGAAGGAGAACATATGTGTCACTATTCAGTGAAGAAATGCACTTGTGCAGCCCTGAGCTGGTCCTAAGACAGTGTACTCAGCATTCTGGCTTATTCTCTGTGTTACCCCCCTATTTTATAGCTTACAATGTGACAGGAAAGGGTAGAAGACTTAAATGTAGGGGTTATAAGTGAAGGGGAAGGGGAAGAACACCATAATCAACAAGGAAGTGTGCTAGTTTGAGCCCTGGCCAATGGTAAGGTCAAGTGCATGCTGGGAACAGAAGGGTGGAGTCTTCTCTGTTCAGAGAAGGACTCATCACATTCTGAGTCTGATTACATCAGGTGGCCACACTGCCTGGGACAAGGTGGTGGGTCCTGTGTCAGGTTGGATCTGGGCAGGTTTTCATCTAAGGTGACCAACGGCTACGTGAGCACATGGAGAATAGAATTATGCTAGAGAGGTGCCATGGTTTTACCTGAGGATATGGTATGTGTTTTAAACTTAGATGCTGAGCTAGGAACTCAGTGGGGCAAAAGAGAAGGAGATTGGATGTCAGGATCAGGGAGTGTTATAAACAGGATGAGAAGTGGGTCAGTGCTTGGTGAATGGCATCACTCAGAGTTAGTGCAACTTCCAAGTCTTGAGGAATAGTCCCCACAAAGCTGTTCTCACTTATGACACCAACCGCAAGTTTGGGGTTTCTCCAAAACCACCTTCAGTTTTGATAATTTGCTGGAGGACTGAAAGAACTCACTGAAAGCTACTTCCTGTGATAGTTTATTACAGGGAAAGGATATAAGTTGGAACCAGCTGAAGGAAGAGACACGTCAGACAGAGTCCAGAATGGGTTCAAATGCAGAGACTCTGCTGGTCTTGGCCCCATGGAGTCATGGACAGCAGTACCTTCCCCCCGCACCAGACGTATGAAATACACAGGAAGGACTGCCCACCCGGGAAACTCACCCAAGACTTAAGTGTCCTGAGTTTTTACTGGTGTTTGATAACGTACTGTACATGAGGCTGACCTGTAATCTCAGTTCCTCTGAAAGCAGGAAGTGATTCAATGTGGCCCAAAGCCCCCATTATAAATCATATTGTTAGGCTGTCCAAAAAGCAAAATTCCCGGGCAAACAAAGACACTCTTACCAGGAAGTACATTCCAGGAGCCTAGGGATGACCTCCATGTAGCCAAGGTAAAAGACCAGACTCTCTTCAGGTAAAGTTAATTTTTCATTTCATAGTTATTAAGTCTTGAGTTGCCCTATTCTGAACTTATCTTGTGGATGGTGACAAAAGGACAGGAGTAGGTTATAGATGATAGAAGAACTAGGCCACAGTAACTTGTAATCATCTCAGTATGGGAAAGCCAGACAGGGTGGGCCTGGTCCTTAGAGTAAGAATTATAATTATTATGTTATAAGAATTATACTGGCTGGGTTTTTCTGGTTGAGCCTAATGGGGCCAGACCCACCAGGGGTCCAGCCTTAGTCTTTGCTTTGCAGTCTGAGAAACTCGACTCTATCCATTCATCTAGTTGGATGGGATTTTATGGACCAAAGTCCCAAGAAATGGATTTTAAAAAAACACTATTCAATTTACTAATTTATAATTAAATATACACACTCATGTATTTGTGCATACTTCTAAGCACCAGAAGAGGTCATCCCCCTGAGGGGGTCCCAGTGCTGGTGAATCATCCACTCAGGACACCAAAATATACCCTAGAAGGCAGCTTGGTCAGCACAGAATTGGAGCAAACAGAGCTGGGCTTTAAAGATATGGCAGTTCTCACAGCCTGATGGACTGGCCTTTTCTCTCCAACAGCATTTTCAGTATAAATCACTGTACCAGACTACTAAAATGTGAGCAAAATTTCTCGTGGTCAGTGCTGACAAGTCCTGAATTTCCAAGTCTCCATTTTCATTATTTCTTATCGGCTCCCAAAGGCTTCTCTCATTACATTATTTTATATCACAATTTACAAGCTTATTTTATACAAGTGACATTTCAGAGTAACTGGTTCCTGGAATGTTAATCTCACTGATGAGCCAGCTCTAAATCACCATGTGCAGTGTACTAGTGCTGCCTTTCCTCTAGCGGGAGGCTGCCATACTTGCTAGTTCCAAGGAGCTACTTTCCCACCCTCTCCAGATTTCAGGACTTGGTGATTTGGGGGTCCCACTTTGACCCCTCCATCCTGATCCTCCTTAGATACCCTGGCAGGTGAGTGCTTTGTGTAATTGCCTGGGGGAGGAACTCATGCTCAAAACCCCTCTCTTCCTTCCTATGGTAGAAAAGAGGCCATGAAAAAAATAACAATGGTGGGGAAAAAAAAAAGATGGTTATTTGTGGGTGAGAATTTCAAATTCTCATGTAATATCTAGGCTTTATATACCTAGGCTCACGCTTCACTTTTCCTACGGACAGACTTTTCATTTAAATGGGGTTTACACCACAGTGTGTACATATGTATGGATAATATAAATACTTAATGCTCTACATAATACAGCAGAGAAACAGTAGGGCAAATTTCAGAGTTTAAAATACAGTATTGTCATATTTTTAGAGCCGGAGTCACCTTAATGTGCTGTCTGCCTCACTCAGGCAAACTTTAAAATAATACCATATTTCACAAAACCCTATTAAACTGTCACATAAATTCCCCTTATTTCCTTTTCCCGTCAATGCTGATTACCACAGAAGATATTTCTGTGTCAGTGGAAATTCTCTCTTTTCCCATCAGCCTCCTCCTCTTGCCTTGTTCTTTTGGGGGTCTGTCTCCAGGGAGCAGTCTCCTAGGGACCACTTTGCTTCTCCAGAACAGAGGGAAATGCAACCTGGTGACCCAGTGCGGAGTTTCTCATAAGCTGTAAGCAGTTTGAACTTCCAGCTGGGCTGTGTTGAGAGAAATGCTGACTTCACAGGGGCTTACAATAGTTATCATTTATCAAGGACTTACTAGGGGTCTGGCTTAGGCTAAGCTGTTTATGTCACCTCCTCTAATTCTCACAAGAACATGAGGTGGGATTATTATTATTCTCCCCTTTTGACCACTGAAGAAATTGAGGCTAGCTGTAAATAACTTATACAAGGTCAAGTTAGAGGTGAAGTGGCAGGGTTAGAATTTAGGGTGACCAGTTGTCCTTGTTTGCCTGATTCTGAGGGATTCATTGGACTTTCAGTGCTAAAACTGGAACAGTCCTGGGCAAATCACTATGGCTGATCACCCTAGTTCAGATCCTAGTTCATCTGACTGGCTGAAAGCCCTTCATCTTAACCATTATGGTCACTACCCTACCTGCATGGAGAAGAACATAATATAATAATATCACATGAATTAATACAATGTTACTCACACTTCTCTATTCCCATCTTTCTATATTGTGTTTTAGACAAAAGTTTTTAAAGTCAAATCTGGATGGTTCTCATTCAAATTGGACGTGGCCACTCCAGTACTTCATTCATTTGATTTACTGTAGCCTGAATAATACTATAATCCTCCTTAATTAATAACTATACAATTTAATTAATTACATTTATTGAGCAATTAATGTGTGCCTTTTACTTTGCAAAAATGCTTTACTTGCATTATCGTATTTAAGTTGGACAACAATCCTATGAGATAGATACTATTTTTTTTCAGTTTTATTGAGATATAATTGACATAGAACATTGTGTGGGTTTAAGGTGAGCAACATTATGATCTGATACATGGTGCAAAATGATAACCACAATAGATTAGTTAACACATCCATCATACAGTACTATTTTTTTCCCCAGTTTTGCAAATAAGGCCTCAGAGAACTTAAGTGATTGACCACAAAGAGCATGCAGAGCTGGCATGCTAACCCATTTCTGAGGCCAGAGAGCTGGCTGACTCAGGACATAGGGGAGCACGGTTTATCTGCCCTACTCCACACAGCCTTAGGGCTGTCTTCAAGTGCTTTGCAGCAGTCCAATCTTAACCCATGTAGCTGTGTCTCACTTCAAAAAATAACTGCAGGAATTCTAACTTTTCAAAAAGATTCATAGCAGCAGGCTTCAAAATTGAGAGCTCTCCAAGTAAATTTAAATGATGACTTGATTTTTAAAATATCCATTTACATGCAATCTGTAGGGCCCACCTCTGACACAATTCCTTGGGATGGCCTAAGGGATTGTTTGAAAGCAGAGCACTAGTGGGATGTCATTTGGCTTATATTAAATGGCTTTCTGGGGGAACTTTATACACTGCTCAGGAATAACTGATGACCAAAGATTCTCAGACGATAGAAGCTTTATACTATGGGCACATGGTCGCCTCTCTCCCTCCTATCCATCTGTCTATGTCGTTCTCTCTGTTTCTTTGAGTGTCTGTCTTTCTTTCTGTCTCTAAACCCAGAAAGAGGAAAAGAAGTATTTCATTAACTTCCTCTTAATTTACAAGGCCATCCATGTAAATGCATGGTTTAGAAATCTATTTTATAAGCCTCACCTTTCAAACTGTGTCCTTTTAAGGCTACACATCCTCATCTAATTCTGCTTCGAAGGCATGTCTCAAGGATACCCAGTAGAACTTTAAAAATTCTTGCTTTTAGTCCTTATGTGACTTTCAGACAGGATGATATTCCTCTCACTAGGCTTTGTTCTTCTAACCCATGTTTTTTTAAAGTATGTGTATGTGTGTGTGTGCGTGCGCTTGTGCACGCACACACACACACACCCCAGTCACTATGCTGATTCCTAGTTTCTGGGGAAACAAAATTGAATGAAATATACATACTCAGGGCCATTTTAAGATCTTTTAGGCCGAGGCACTTAAAGAGTTTGAGGCCCATCATCATATATCATATTAAACATAATAAAATGCCCTCATATCCCACATTATCTTTTTTTAACTGAATTTGAAATAATTTCATGTTTGGTTTTGCAATTATTTGACTATGGGTGATACTTAATTTATGGTTGTCTGTTACTCCTTAGCCATCATTGTCAGCAATCGAGAATTCCTGCTAAGTGAGGAAATCTTACCTACCAGTTACTTTCAAAGATAATAAAGTTTTTATGAATACTAAATTTACCCATTAATGAAGTTGACATAGTATTTTATTTTTTTGGCAATTAAACATTTATTTCCATAAATTATTTCTTTTCATATTTTGGAGCCAATATATATCTTTATTTTCAGGTGTCAAATACTTTTCTGAGTTTTACAAAGCCTGTTGGCTCCAGGCACCGTGGCTAGGGGCCCATGGGGTAAAGGATTCTGCACGTCCCCCCGCCTTGAAGTGTGTTCCAGCTTGAGACAGAGAAGAAAAGCAAGAAGTGCAAGGCAGGGTGGACTCAAAGCTTTGATGCCATGTAGAAATATGAGCCAGATGGCAGAGGAGCACAGGCTCCGGAGTATTTAATTCAAACTCAGAAGGAGGTAAGAAGGGAGGTTACCCTGAAATGAGTGAAACTTGAGCTGAACTTGAAGTTCAGTGGAGCCGGTCAAGCAGAGAGGGCATGAGAGGGCATTCCATCAGAAGAAAGAGCCAAAGTCGTGGAGCAGAACAGAGCCTGTTAAACCAGGAGGCTACTCTGTGTGGGTACCTGCGGAGTGCCAGTGCAGGTGTGGCATGGGGGGAACGTCCCTCCCTTGGGAAGGCCCATTATGCAGGGCCTTGTGCCCCCAAAAGGAGTCTTATTTATTTATTTATTTTTTTAGTTTGGCAGTTTATTTATGTATTTATTTATTCATTTGTTTATTTTTATTGCAGTATAGTTGATTTACAATGCTGTGTTAGTTTCAGGTGTACAGCAAAGTGATTTGGTTATACATATACATACATATATGTATATATCCATATTTTCTTTTTTTCTGATCCTTTTCCATTATAACTTATGACAAGATATTGAATGTAGTTCCCTGTGCTATACCATAAATCCTTGTTGTTTAAGAAGTCTTAATTTTATCCTAAGGGCAGTGGGGAGGGGGCACTGAATATTTTGTATGGACAGCGATGGGGAGGTTGTAAAATACCCAAAAAGGTATTTTGGAGGCAGAAAAGACAGGACTTGGTAACTCTCTGCAGGTGGGGTAACTCGCTGTGATGTGGGCGTCCGGTGAGACCTCCCTGTTTCCGGTTGAGTTGACTGGAGGGACCTGGATGGCCTGCACCTTCACCATCTCAAGCCACACAGGGCAGGGCAGGGCGGGGCCAGGGCAGCTGAGCTCGAAGGCTCGAGTACGTGGGGATTTGTCCGTGGGCGGTTGTCTCAGGCACCTGCTGCCATGCCACAAAAACTGGCAGGAGGGTGTCAGGAAGGCAGAAGGGAAACATGAGAAAGATGGGCCAGAAATAAGTCTTTGATCCTGATAGCAGCTTGGTTTGGAAGCAGCGAAAGATTTTGTATGCTGATCTCAGTTTCTCACGTTCAGGCCTAAATGTGTCACTAATACTCTGCGAGACTCACCGACCAGACCCACTCCATCCCACGCTGTTGATTCCACACATCCTGGGAGCTCTTGGCCTGCCAGGGGCTCTTTCTTATTGCTCAGTCATCTGTGAATGTACCTAATTCAGAAGGTGAATACATTTAAACGGCTTAAACATAAAAGCCAGGTTGCCAAGCAACCGGGAATCCGAAATACCCTTGTCAGTTTATGTAAGTGAGGAACTGGCAGGTCACCACTGTAGTTGTTTTGATCGGAACAGCAGCAGTAATAATCCTCTTTCTTTCTTTTTCTCTTGTTTCTTCTCGTGCTCCCTCCTTTCATCTCTTCCCATAAATCAGCAGCTGAGCCTTAGTTTTAACGTATAATAGCTCTATTCTGACCAAAGTGTGCCCGGGAACAGCTCTGGGTTCTGTTTGTGGAGTAACTAAGCAGCAAAGTTACTTTCCTATTGCCGACTTCCCCCGGTTCCTTAAACACCCCCAGGTTCTTGAAACAACCTGTACCACGCCAACCATTGCGAGAGTAAAACTTCCCACATCTCAAAGCAAGTAACGCATCTATTGACATTTCCTGGCACGATTTCAGTTTTAAACTGCTCTGCTCCAGTGTCAGGTGGTGACATACGTTTTGGGCTTAAGACTCTTAAATTTTCTCCTCCTACCTTATTGGTCCTTATGACTCAGGCCTGTAATTTATTCATCCTGTGGTTTTCACTTGGTGGTTTCACTTGGTGTCTTAAATAGCTGGAACTAGCAAGGGTTTGGGGACAGTCTAAGATTCCTGAAAGGTACTGCAGGAAAAAGAGTGGGCTTTCAGTTTGTACTTTATAATTTAAAAAGAGAATCATCCTATTTGCCTATTTTAAAATGTCCATTGCACAGGAGATCACATTTCCTCACCCCCCCACACACTCTTATCATTTCCCTTCCCTTCGTCATGGATGCCTAATAATATCCTGCAGTAAGATTGCCCAGCAGCCCATGGTAACACAGGGGTACTTTGCTTATGGAGGAAACTTTGGCTTTGGAACTGAGAGCCTGCTCCCTCGGGGACTTTGGATTCTTTTCTCGTTCAGATATGGTCAGGCAAATAATGTGGGTAAGAGCAAAGCGAGAGACCCATTGTATGTGATCTGGGAGCAGAATTATTCACTAGGATATTTCAGCGTTTTCTGAGCAAAGGTAAAAGCTCTTTAATCTCTTACTTCAAGATTCGTATCTGTATCTTTCACTGCCTTATAATATGCCTCAACTTGGTGAAATGTAATCTAGCGTAACAAGGTGAGCCGTGTTGGATGAGTCTTCATGGAACCTGAAAAGGTCTCCTTCCAACTCACTTCAGTTATTTATGTTTCTCGAGGTTACTGTGATGCACGGCTATGCCACGATAGTGCTCAGGCCAGGAGCTCTGGCAGGAGGTGGCTGGAGCCTTGGTTTTGTAGTGAAACACACAAAAACAGCTGGTAGTGATTTAGCCCCACCCTCGTGGTCTGTAGGTGACAGAGCCCTCCTGGGGCCTTCTGGAGCTTGAGGGAATTATAGTGCCTTCCTCGGGCAGAATTAATTCTAATAGGGAGGCCAGGGGTAAAGGAGCCAGTGCCCTGGGGTACCAGTGAGCCAGCAGGTCCCAGGCAGAATTGCGAGCATCCCTAACTGAGATCAGCTGATGGGTTCGTGGGGGGGTGGGGGGCTGCAGCAGCATCTGTCTGCAATTTTCCTGATGCGATTACACGCTTCTCCCAAGTGACTGTCGTTTCTGTGTGTAGTAAATTTCTCAAACCCAATCCAAATACTCTATTATGATACTGTATATATTATGTATCATTATAGCACAGATGTATTATTTTTATTTTCAGCGTATTAAACAAAATCTCCAGAAAAGTCTGTACAGTTTGATGCAGATGAGGAAATGCAGATGAATTTGCTCTCATTTATGCAGAGTCTAAAATTGTTATCTCAGCCTCGATTACACCACTTCCTCTTGGTTATCTGAAAATCAGGAATAGATTTCCTGATTTTCTTTTCATTTATACCTATTATCCAAACCCACTTTTTTATAGTCAGAGATAGATAGGAACAAAATAAGAAGGCGAGATTGCCCTTTGCAAAGAAATATGAGTTTGTAATATCTCAAAATTGGATTGTTTCATGAGAAAGAAGGCAATGAAACAGAATGTTTTGTTTGGGGGGGGGCTATTATTTTATTCATTTTCTTAATGCCTTGACTGTATTACATTGGAGTGTAGTAAACTTTTATCATTGAGTATGGTGAAGGGTTTCATTTAGAGACTTGAAAGAGGGTCTAGGGCTGTATTGTTCAAATTAGTAGTCACGAGTCACATGAGGCTATTGAGCAGTTAAAAGAAAGTCCGAATTGAGGTGTGCTGAAAGTATAAAATACACACCAGACTTCTGATGACTAAGTACAAAAAAATGTAAAATATCATATTAATCATTTTTTGTATTGATTACATATTGGAATGGTAATGTTTTGAACCTTTGGGGTTAAATACAATTTATTATTAAAATTAATTTTTTAATTAAAAAATGTATCTACTAGAAAAATTTAAAATTTTGCATAATATTTCTGTGGCTTGCATTATATTTCCGTGGGACAGGGAGAGCTTTGCTGCTCAAAGTGTGATCTTTGGACTAGCAATCTTGGCATCACTTGGGAGCTTGGTAGAGATGCAGGACCTCAGGCCCAGACCCCAGAGTCACTGAAACAGAATCTGCATTTTAACAAGTTCTCCGGAGGATTCACATTGTAAAACACAGTTTGAGAAACACTGCTTTAGTTGAGGGAATTTCCTAAAAGGCCAAAATTCTTTCACTCCCACTAAATATCTATTTCCCATGGGAAAACTGGGAGTTCTTTTAGGACAGGGACTCTGCCTAAAACTGCTTGTTTACCCTCAGTGTTTGATATGTCCTTGGCACATAGAAGATACTCAATAAATGTTGAATAAATGAATGGGCACATAATCTTGTCTACCACTTTATGGATGTAAACTTTCATAATGGTCACGTAAAGTGGAAAAGCCTGGTGAGTGGCCACTGTTGAGAGCAAATAGTTTAAAGTGGTCAGTCTTCTATGGCATCATTTTGGTATCAGAAACACAGAACAGTGTGCTATTGTCACATGTGATGAACTTAATTGGCCTCCCTTCTGGACTTTGAAAACCTTATTCTGATTGTGGTACAGAAAATTATCTTAAATGGAGCAAAAGTACAAATTAGATGCCCTGCTCAAACCTCCGTGATTTCTCATTACAACCCAATCTTTCTCTGTAAGACGCATAGAATCTGGCTCTTGTCCACTTCACTCACTCCATTCCAGCTCTATTTAACTTTATTTCTTGAACTGGCTAAATCTCCTCAATGAAAGGAGGTCTCTGCTTAGATGCCAACTCCTCAGAGAGGCGTCTCTTCATCATCTTTTCTAAAATGATGACCTCCACCCCTCCTCTGAATTCTCTGCTGCCTCTCTGCTTTATTTTTCTTCACAGTACTTACATGATGATACTGTTTGCCTTCCCCACTAGAAGGTAAGCTCCTGATGGCAGGGACTTTGACTCTTTCCCTGTTACAGCTCCAATTTATAATATAGTGCCTGTTGCATCTTAAGCACTCAATAAATACTTGTTGAATGAATGAACAAATGAATGAATGGATTCTGAAAAAATTAGTGAATTTGTATGTTGTGACACAGCTGGGCATGGAGAGGTTAATTAGAGGTTAATTACAGTTAATTACACACATCTACTCAGCAAATGTTTTCTGAAAACCCCCAATGTATACCGCTTTAGGAACAGAGAATTAAGGTACAGGAAGCAGGCTGGATAGTGGAAGAAAGAGACCAAACAAAATGGACGATAAGTTTACTTGGGGATCTGTGTACAGATGTATGGCTAATGTGCATCTGGATAATACTAGAAATCCACATATGTCGTAAGACCTAGGAGACGGAGACTACTCCCTCTTCCTAGGTTGGTGGGGGGGATCAAGGAAAGCTTCAGGGTGAAGGGCAATAAGAATTTTCCAGGCATGGAAGTGGGGAAAGACTTCTAAACAGAGGGAAGAGTGTGGACAGCAACACAGCCGTGGAAGGGAAAGGACATGTATTTTGAGAACAGTAAAAAGCAGAGCGAATACTATGGTTCAGGAGGAACAGGGATTGAGACCAGACAGTCTGGCTGAGGCCAGCTGGTGAGGACTTTCAACTCTATAAGAAGTATAGATTCTACTATATTTATTATGTGGAAGGTGATGCAGTCAGATCTGGGTTTTTTTTCTGTTTGTTTTGGATCTCTTGGGATGCTGTGTGGCTGGAACAGATGGTGAGGAAGAGGTTGTATGCATGCGGTGAAGAAGCAGGAGGGATGTATGATGGAGAGAGGAGGAATTAGAGAGGGTGGGGCCTTTCTGGTCCTGGGCATTTCCCTCCCTGTTGTGTGTATTGCTTACAATTCGTGAAGAAGTTTTAAAGAGTTAAGAAAGTGATCATGGGCTGCCAATACACGATCATGATCTTCCAGTCAATTTCTATAGCTCGTCAGCTCTGTAGGGTCTAAGGTCAGCCGTTGTTCCACAGCTGCCTCCCTGCTGCCCCCACGAATCCTCAGAGAGGCAAGTGGGGGCTGTGAGCATCCTCTCTCTTCCCTCTGTCAGTGCAGGAGCCCCTATATATCTGGTGAAAATTAAGTAATCTCTTTACAGAAAGAAGTCAGAGCTTCCCAGGCTGTATGCCATTCTGGGGTATGGAGGTCATTTCTCAAGCTTTGAGAGGAAGGTAGATTACAAAGTTCTGGGAGGGACAAGATCTGAGGCCACTTCTTGCCTCTTCCAGTGGGAGTGAAGATGATCAATTTGGGGTGAACTGAGGTTTTAACCTCACCATTTGGAGCAACCCCAAATGAGAGTAGTTCGGAAACTGCAGTCTGGTCAGTTTCTTATTCTCATGGCATATGGGCCAGAAAGCTCATAGGTTAAGAGTTTGTAAAAGAGGGCATGTGAACAGAAGACCCTGCTCATCTGGAAAGGAATTGTGCCCCAGCTGTCAGGAGAAGCAAGAGAGATCCAGGCTACACTTGATTGTTCAGAAGCTGATTACTAGCAGTGATTACCTGCACTACTTTCTTCTGCCACCACCTGACTTTTGACATCTCTACTTATTAGCACTTGCACCTGAATATTGGAAAAAGAGAAAAAAAGAGGTGAAGCTCCATGTAATTTTGCTTCTTCTTAGGTGCTCTATTAAAAGAATACAGAAGAATATAATAGAATCAAAGGGGATTGAAACCATTGGCTAAAAAGTTTTATTTTTATCTACTGTATTTCACATTGCCATTGATAATCATTGAATTCAGTCCTGCAAAGACCTAGAGAGCCTGATTTTCTAGGTCAGGAACTGAGATTTCAAAAGAGTTTAATTTCCCCAAATACATTCAGTTAGTATGAAGCAGAACCAGGCCTCAAACCCTGCTTCCCTGACTCAGAATTTACGTGGTGCTTGTTTTCCCCTCAATATATTGCGGTTTATCTCAAGAGGATTAATTTTAGCCTACCTCTTAAGTATACATACAAAATAGTACATGGTCAAATGAAAAGAACACTGGATTTTGTTTCAGAACACCTAAATTTTCCTCTTGCTTTCTCTCCTTTCTTGCTTTATGAGTGAGAAGAGAATAATACTTGTCTTGCCTACTTTACCATTTACTTTGAGAACTAAAAGGATAATGTAGGTGAAAGTGCCTTCTCAGCTGCAAGTTTCTATAGAAATGTCATGAATGTGTTTACATATAATCCCACACATTTTAACAGAGCTGGCACAAATTATTGGTTAATCTGTCAGAGAGCCACCAGCTGTGATAACATTGAATTGCATTAAAGGACTCTTATTTCACATTAGTGAAGAAATTCTAAGAAATTAGAAAGGTATGCGGAATAAGTGATATAAACTTTGGAGAGAAAGAAATGTTTCATTCTTTGCAGATGTTAGGATTGTCTACCTGGAAATTTCAATATAATCAACAGAAATTTTAAAAAGATGAGTATAAGAAAGTTCAAGAACTTGGAAATTCCATTGAAGACATTCTCCCTTCTTTTGGAAACCGCATAAGAAAAACACGTGTCGGGCTTCCCTGGTGGCACAGTAGTTGAGAGTCTGCCTGCTAATGCAGGGGACACGGGTTCGAGCCCTGGTCTGGGAGGATGCCACATGCTGCGGAGCAACTAGGCCCGTTAGCCACAACTACTGAGCCTGTGCATCTGGAGCCTGTGCTCCGCAAAGGGAGAGGCCGCAATAGTGAGAGGCCCGCACACTGCGATGAAGAGTGGCTCCCTGCTTGCCACAACTAGAGAAAGCCCTCGCACAGAAACGAAGACGCAACACAGCAAAAATAAATAAACTAATAAACTCCTACCCCCAACATCTAAAAAAAAAAAAGAAAAGAAAAACACGTATGATAGAAAACAAAAACGCATATTCCTATTTCTGTAAAATGAGGAGACAGACTTCTAAGTACTTGTAAGGGGAGTTGAAAGCTGCCAAGTTCTAACAGGATCTTGGTGGAAGTAACATGGAAAGAAATGGAAAACAGAGTTCAGCACCAGGGGTGAGATATGATCCAATACTCAGCAAAAGTAACTTTTAAACCTGAAGTTGGGATGAATTCATTTTTAGACAAATGAAGAAAATACAAAAAGGGAGGGAATTCACTGCTAGCAGACCCATGGTAGAAGAAATAATGTTGGGTGATTTTTTAGGCAGAAGGAAAATGAAACCTGATGGACGCTTGTGGATGGAGTAAGGAATGAAGAAGAATTAAAAGGGTAAATATATAATTTAATTTAAATTAACATCAACTTTATAACACAATAACTGTGTTTTGTGAGTTTTAAGATTTATGGTATGATCAAAATGTGGTAGATTATATTTATTATGAAAAGTTAAATGTACATACTGTAATTTTGAAAGTAACTAATTAAAGAAGAATAAAAGGATGTGTAACTACTAAACTAATAGAGCAGAAAAAAGGAACAATGGTAAAAAAAGTACCCAATCATTCTAAATGAAGACAAGACAGGAAAGAAAATAGATTATATAAAAGTTAAAATGAATGGAGAACAAAAAATAAAAAGATAGCGTCAAACACACATATATCATTAGTTGCATCAAATGTAAGTTGACTAAATACTCCATTTAAAAGAGTTAGAGAATCGGAACCAAGATGACAGAGTAAAAGGACATGCTCTCACTCCCTCTTGCAAGAACACCAGAATCACAACTAGCTGCTGGACAGTCATTGACAGGAAGACACTGGAACTCACCAGAAAAGATACCCCGCATCCAAAGACAAAGGAGAAGCCAAAATGAGAAGATAGGAGGGGCACAACCACAGTACAATCAAATCCCGTAACTGCTGGGTGGGTGACTCACAGACTGGAGAACACTTAACCATAGAAGTCCACCCACTGGAGTAAAGGTTCTGAGCCCCATGTCAGGCTTCCCAACCTGGGGGTCTGGCAGTGGGAGGAGGGATTCCTAGAGAATCAGACTTTGAAGGCTAGTGGGATTTGATTGCAGGACTTCAACAGGACTGGGGGAAACAGAGACTGCACTCTTGGAGGGCACACACAAAGTAGTGTGCATTGAGACCCAGGGGGAAGGAGCAGTGACCCCATAGGAGAATGAAACAGACCTACCTGCTAGTGTTGGAGGGTCTCTTGCAGAGGCTGGGGGTGGCTGTGGCTCACAGTGGGGACAAGAACACTGGCAACAGAAGTTCTGGGAAGTACTCCTTGGCGTGAGCCCCCCCAGAGTCTGCAATTAGCCCCACCAAAGAGCCCAGGTAGACTCCACTGTTGGGTTGCCTCAGGCCAAACAACCAACAGGGAGGGTACCCAGCCGCACCCATCAGCAGTCAAATGGATTAAAGTTTTACTGAGCTCTGCCAACCAGAGCAACAGTCAGCTCTACCTACCACAGGTCCCTCCCATCAGGACACTTGCACAAGCCTCATAGATAGCCTTATCCACCAGAGGGCAGACAGCAGAAGCAAGAAGAACTACAGTCCTGCAGCCTGTGGAGCAAAAACCACATTCACAGAAAGATAGACAAGATGAAAAGGCAGAGACCTGTGTACCAGATGATGGAACAAGATAAAACCCCAGAAAAACAACTAAGTGAAGTGGAGATAGGCAATCTTCCAGAAAAAGAATTCAAAATAATGATAGTGAAGATGATCCAGGACCTCGGAGAAAGAATGGAGGCAAAGATCGAGAAGATGCAAGAAATGTTTAACAAAGACTTAGAAGAATTAAAGAACAAACAAACAGAGATGAACAATACAATAAATGAAATGAAAACTACACTAGAAGGAATCAATAGCAGAATAACTGAGGTAGAAGAACGGAGAAGTGACCTGGAAGACAGAATGGTGGAATTCACTTCTGTGGAACAGAATAAATAAAAGAATAAAAGGAAACGAAGACAGCCTAAGAGACCTCTGGGACAACATTAAATGCAACATCATTCGCATTATAGGGGTCCCAGAAGGAGAAGATAGAGACAAAGCACCCGTGAAAATATTTGAAGAGATTTTAATCGAAAACTTCCCTAACATGGGAAAGGAAATAGCCACCCAAGTCCAGGAAGTGCAGAGTCCCAAGCAGGATAAACCCAAGGAGAAACATGCCGAGACACATAGTAATCAAACGGGCAAAAATTAAAGACAAAGAAAAATTATTGAAAGCAGCAAGGGAAAAACGACAAGTAACATACAAGGGAACTCCCATAAGGTTACCAGCTGATGTCTCAGCAGAAACTCTACAAGCCAGAAGAGAGTGGCATGATATACTTCAAGTGATGAAAGGGAAGAACCTACAATCAAGATTACTCTACCTGGCAAGGATCTCATTCAGATTCGATGGCGAAATCAAAAGCTTTACAGAGAAGCAAAAGCTAAGAGAATTCAGCACCACCAAACCAGCTCTTACAACAACTGCTAAAGGAACTTCTCTAAGTGGGAAACACAAGAGAAAAAATGGACCTACAAAAACAAACTCAAAACAATTAAGAAAATGGTCATAGGAACATACATATCGATAATTACCTTAAATGTGAATGGATTAAATGCGCCAACCAAAATACACAGGCTTGCTGAATGGATACAAAAACAAGACCCATCTATATGCTGTCTACAAGAGACCCACTTCACACCTAGGGACACATACAGACTGAAAGTGAGGGTAGGGAAAAAGATATTCCATGCAAATGGAAATCAAAGAAGCTGAGGTAGCAATACTCATATCAGATAAAATAGACTTTAAATAAAGAATGTTACAAGAGACAAGCAAGGACACTACATAATGATCAAGGGATCAATCCAAGAAGAAGATATAACAATTATAAATATATATATACCCAACAAAGGAGCACCTCAATACATAAGACAACTGCTAACAGCTATTAAAAAGGAAATTGACAGTAGCACAATAATAGTGGGGGACTGTAACACCTCACTTACACCAATGGACAAATCATCCAAACAGAAAGTTAATAAGGAAACACAAGCTTTAAATGACACCATAGACCAGACAGATTTAATTGATATTTATAGGACATTCCATCCCAAAACAGCAGATTACACTTTCTTCTCAAGTGCGCATGGAACATTCTCCAGGATAGATCACATCTTGGGTCACAAATCAAGCCTTAGTAAATCTAAGAAAATTGAAATCATATCAAGCATCTTTTCTGACCACAACTCTCTGAGATTAGAAGTGAATTACAGGGGAAAAAACATAAAAAACACAAATACATGGAGGCTAAACAATACGTTACTAAATAACCAAGAGATCACTGAAGAAATCAAGGAAGAAATCAAAAAATACCTAGAGACAAATGACAATGAAAACACTACCATCCAAAACCTATGGGATGCAGCAAAAGCAGTTCTAAGAGGGAAGTTTATAGCTATACAAGCCTACCTCAAGAAACGAGAAAAATCTCAAATAAACAATATAACCTTACACCTAAAGAAACTAGAGAAAGAAGAACAAACAAAATCCAAAGTTAGCAGAAGGAAAGA
>NC_041224.1:85349984-85392897 GCF_002837175.3 Physeter macrocephalus
AAAGCATCCTAAGAGACTACTACAAGCAACTGTATGCCAATAAAATGCACAACCTGGAAGAAATGGACAAATTCTTAGAAAGGTATAACGTTCCAAGACTGAACCAGGAAGATATAGAAAATATGAACAAACCAATCACACGTAATGAAACTGAAACTGTGATTTAAAATCTTCCAAC
Organism: Physeter macrocephalus; assembly: GCF_002837175.3. Taxonomy (NCBI): domain Eukaryota; kingdom Metazoa; phylum Chordata; class Mammalia; order Artiodactyla; family Physeteridae; genus Physeter; species Physeter macrocephalus. The sequence continues at coordinate 85,350,163 of NC_041224.1, forward strand.
AAACGAAAGTCCAGGACCAGATGCCTTCACAGGTGAATTCTATCAAACATTTAGAGAAGAGCTAACACCAATCCTTCTCAAACTCTTTGAAAAAATTGCAGAGGAAGGAACACTCTGAAACTCATTCTCTGAGGCCACCATCACCCTGATATCAAAACCAGACAAAGATATTACAAAAGAAGGAAAATTAGAGACCAATATCACTGATGAATATAGATGCAAAAATCATCAACAAAATGCTAGCAAACAGAATCCAACCACACTTTAAAAGGGTCATACAGCATGATCAAGTGGGATTTATCCCAGAGATGCAAGGATTCTTTAAATATGCAAATCGATGTGATACACCTTATTAACAAATTGAAGAATAAAATTCATATGATCATCTCAATAGATGCAGAAAAAGCTTTTGACAAAATTCAACACCCATTTATGATAAAAACTCTCCAGAAAGTGGGCATAGAGGGAACCTACCTCAACATAATAAAGGCCATATACGAGACACCCACAGCAAATCTCATTCTCAGTGGTGAAAAACTGAAAGCATTTCCTCTAAGATCAGGAGCAAGACAAGGATGTCCACTCTCACCACTATTATTCAACATAGTTTTGGAAGTCCTAGCCATAGCAATCAGAGAAGAATATGAAGTAAAAGGAATACAAATTGCAAAAGAAGAAGTAAAACTGTCACTGCAGATGACATGATACTATACATAGAGAATCCTAAAGATGCCACCAGAAAACTACTAGAGCTAATCAATGAATTTGGTAAAGTTGCAGGATAGAAAAAACTACTAGAGCTAATCAATGAATTTGGAAAGTTGCAGGATAGAAAACTGATGCACAGAAATCTCTTGCATTCCTATACACTAATGATGAAAAATCTGAAAGAGAAATTAAGGAAACACTCCCATTTACCATTGCAACAAAAAGAATAAAATACCTAGGAATTAACCTATCTAGTTAGATAAAAGACCTGTATGCAGACAACTATATGACACTCATGAAAGAAATTAAAGATGATACCAACAGATGGAGAGATATACCATGTTCTTGGATTGGAAGAATCAGTACTGTGAAAATGACTATACTACCCAAAGCAACCTATAGATTCAATGCAATCCCTATCAAATTACCAATGGCATTTTTTTTGGAACCAGAACAAAAAAATCTTAAAATTTGTATGGAGACACAAAAGGCCCTGAATAGCCAAAGCAGTCTTGAGAGAAAAAAAACGCAGCTGGAGGAATCAGATTCCCTGACTTCAGACTATACTACAAAGCTACAGTAATCAAGACAATATGGTACTGGCACAAAAACAGAAACATAGATCAATGGAACAAGATAGAAAGCCCAGAGATAAACCCATGCTCCTATGGTCAACTAATCTATGACAAATGAGGCAACGATATACAATGGAAAAAAGACAGTGTCTTCAATAAGTAGTGCTGGGAAAACTGGACAACTACATCTAAAAGAATGAAATTAGAACACTCCCTAACACCATACACAAAAATAAACTCAAAATGGATTAGAGACCTAAATGTAAGGCCAGAGACTATAAAACTCTTGTTAGAGGAAAACATAGGAAGAATATTCTTTGACATAAATCACAGCAAGATCTTTTTTTGACCAACCTCCTAGAGTAATGGAAATAAAAACAAAAATAAACAAATGGGACCTAATGAAACTTCAAACCTTTTGCACTGCAAAGGAAACCATAAACAAGCTGAAAAGACAACCCCCAGAATTGGAGAAAATATTTGCAAATGAATCAATGGACAAAGGATTAATCTCCTAAATATATAAACAGCTTATGCAGCTCAATATAAAGTAAACAAACAACCCAATCCAAAAATGGGCAGGAGACCTAAATAGACATTTCTCCAAAGAAGACATACAGATGGCCAAGAAGCACATGAAAAGCTGCTCAACATGACTAATTATTAGAGAAATGCAAATCAAAACTACAATGAGGTATCACCCGAATGGATAAAGAAGATGTGGTACATATATACAATGGAATATTACTCAGCCATAAAAAGGAATGATATTGGGTCATTTGTTGAGACGTGGTTGGATCTAGAGACTGTCATACAGAGTGAAGTAAGTCAGAAAGAGTAAAACAAATATCATATATTAATGCATATACGTGGAACCTAGAAAGATGGTACAGACGAACCGGTTTGCAGAAATTGAGGCACCTATGTAGAGAACAAACGTATGGACACCAAGGGGGGGGAAAGTGGTGCGGGGGTGGGTTGGTGTTGTGATGAATTGGGCAATTGGGATTGACATATATACACTGATGTGTATAAAATTGATGACTAATAAGAATCTGCTGCATAAAAAAATTAATAAAATAAAATTAAAAAATTAAAAAAAATAAGAGAATAAAGATTGCTAGACTGAATAAAATATAGTCAATTATATGATACATCCAAGAAATGAATACCTACTGAAACATTATAGAAAGTTTTAAAGTTAAGCAATGGGAAATGATACACATTGTTAATACTAACCTAAAGAAATCCAGCAAAGCTATATTAATACAGCCAAAGGAGACGCTAGGGAGAAATGTTTTAGTAGAAATAGAGAAATACCTTATAACAATAAAATGTCCGGTTAGGATAACATAACGATGCTAAATCTGTTTTCATTTAAAACATAGCTTTAAAATAAAGAAATAATTGACAACATTATAAGAAGAAATAGACAAATCTAAAATAGTCTTTGGAGAATTTAAATATACCTCTCTCAGTAACTCATAGAATAAGGAGACATAATATCAAGCAAAAATATAGAAAATATGAAGAATATAACTAACAAATCTGATCTAATTGGTGTATGTGGAACGTTGCACTCAATGGCATTCTTTTAAACACATGGATAACATTTATGAAATTCCATCATACACTTGGCCAATGATGTAAAATACCATTTTAAGTTCTTTGTAAAAGAACAAAAATATTGACACCAAAGAAAGCAGAAGGAAGGAAAAATAAAATTTAGGAGCAGAAATAAATGAAAGAGAAAAGAACTGTAAAATAAAGAGTTCATTTTTGGAAAAGTCTAAATTTGATATGCTCTCTTTGAGAATGATTAAGAATAAAGAACTCTATATCAGAAATAAAAATAAGGACCATCACTAGAGACTCTTAAATATAATAAGGGGGATTTTAAAATAACTTTACACCAACAAATTTGAAAATATAGCTTTAAATGTAAAATTATTGAAAAGTAGAATTACCAAACTGACAAAGGAAGAAATAGAAAATCTAAATGGTTGGATTTTTTTATTACATGATTTGAATGCTTTTTAATATTTTGGTTTTGTTATTATGTAATTTGGGTTGTTATTAAAATCTTCAGAGAAAAAAATTCTGTGCTCAGATGGCTTTACTAGGAAATTTTACCATAAATTTAAGGAGGAAATATTTCTAATCTTCAAAACTCTTTCACAGAAAAGATGTGGTAATGACTTCCAACTCATCATAACCTTGATATAAAAGTCTGAAAAGGACATTACGAGAAAGAAAAATTATAGGCCAACTTCTGTCATGGGACATAGATGCAAAATTCCGTAGAAAACAACCAAGTCCAGAATTACATAAAATGATATATATTGTAATCAAATTGATTGTATTTCAGGAATGTAATGTTGATACAACTTGCAAAAAAATCAATGTTAAAATAAAGTGATGCCTAAGACTTGTTTCAAAATAATCTTGCGAGAGGTATAGAGTGGGAGTATAAATCGAACAAAAATGGCTGGGAATTGATAATTGTTATAGCTGGGCAGTAAATATATTTGTGTATATTCAAAGTTTTCTATAAAGGAAATAAAAATAAATAAATCCATGTAATTCATCACATTTACAGAATAAAGGAGAAAATTATATATTCATTTCAATAGAAGCAAAATATCACTTGAAATAATTTGACATAATTTAAGATGAAAAGCTCTTAGCAAGTAGGAATAGAAGAAAACTTTATTAATTTGATAAAGGGTAGTTTCAAAAGCCTTAATGGGGAAATGTTGAAAGCTTGCCTTTTGAAACTGGAAACAAAAAAAAAGATTGCCACTATCACCAGTTCTATTTAATATTGTAGAGTATAAGCCAGAGTTTTTCATTCTCCTCTCTATTGACATTTTGAACCAGATAACTTTTTGTTATGGGAGTCTGTTCTGTGCATTACAGAATGTTTAGTAGCATCCTGTGCCCCTATTCAATAGAGACCAGTAGATGCGAATAGCATCCCACCCTCCAGTTGAAATAGATGCTTTCAGGTTTGGAGAGGAAAAAATAAAACTGTTGTTATTTGCAGAAGATAAGACTGAATGTGTAGAAAATCCTAAAGGATATCATAGGAAGGAAAACATGAATCTCAACCCTTATGTCATATCATAATCCAAAATTAACTCACTAGACCTAATATTGATTGACTTAAATGTAAAACTTAGACTATAAATCTTGCAGAAGAAAATCATGGTCACATTGAGTTAGGCAAAGATTTCTTAGATGGAATACCAAATACTCAAAACTATGAAAGAAAAAGAATGGAGAAATTTGACTTCATCAAATAAAAACTGTTTTTGCTTCAAAATACATTTTCAAGAAAATGAAAAGGTAAGCCAAAGAGTGGGAGAATTTACTAAACCTATATCTGTTAAACAGTTGTATTTAGAATATATAAAGAACACTTCAAACTCAATAATAAGACAAACAGCCTGATTTTAAAATAAGCAAAAGAGCTGAAAATATACTTCCATTAAGAAAGTTTGAAAATGGCTAAAGAGCACATACGAAGGTTATTAACATCATCTGTCATCAGGGAAATGCAAATGAAAACAACAATTAGACACCACTACCTCCCCATTAGAATGACTAAAATTAAAAAGGCTTGACAATACTAAGGGTTGGTTGTTCTGTGGATTAACTGGAACCCTCAGACACTGCTGGTGGACATGCAGAATAGTACAGACTCTTTGGGAAACAATTTGGCAGCATCTCATAAAAACCTACCATAATATTAACCCTACCAAAGTATGCAGAAATTCTATTCCCCCAAGTATTCACTTTGAAGAAAAATGTATACACAAATGACTATAGCAGCTTATTTCATAGTAGCCCTAAACTGGAAATAATGCAAATACTTATCAATAGGTGAGGAAATAAACAAATTGTGGTATGTCCATTGCTCTGTGGTACACTGGAATGTAAGTCAGTGGCTAAAAGGAACACATTATTGATATATATAACAACATGGATGACTCAAAAGCATTACACTAAGGGAAAGAGGCCAGACAAAAAGGTTATATGCTGTATGAATCAATTATTATGAAATTCCAGAGAAGACAGCCCTGCAGAGCCAAAAAGCAGATCAGTGGTTGCCAGAGGGTAGGGATGGGGTGAGGCAACTACCTGCAAAGGGGAATGAGGGGAATTTTTGTGATGATGATCATGATATTAGTGGTTTTACATCACTGCCTACATTTGTCAAAATTCATTGACTTGTAAAATTAAAATTGGTAAAATTTATTGTATGTAAATTGTACCCTAAATACAACTAATTAAAAAAGAGAGATGGAAGAATCTTTATATATTGATGTGGAAAGACCACCAAGATATATTAGTAAATGAAAAACACACAGTGCAGAAAATTTTCATAGCATGCTACCTTTGGTGGTAAACATGTATATTATATAATGTATAAATTTTTTCCCACCACACCTCTTTTCAAATTTTCTCTTTCTCAGAATCTTCTTTCATTGACATTTTCTTTTCCATTTCTGTTTCCTGGTCTCCTTCCTCACTCCTTGCCCTTCAGTCATGCCATTTTTATCCACTCTCTTCCAGAGTTAAGGTCGAGTTAGCTGACCGGACCTTAAAATCACAATATGCTCTTTTGGCCATTTCTCCTATCATCTTCAGCTCCAAAAAGAAGCCCCATCTGATCACACTCTTGCAAAATGATTTTCCATGGTCCTTCCACAGCCTGTAAGATTGTTTCCAAACTCCTTAGCATGGGCTAAAAGGCCTGTTTAAAAGAAACATGTACAGACTTAGCTTATAGCATCACTCCCCTTCTTACCTTCCTTATAGCTAGTGTTTTAGTCACATAAAATCACATCACTCTTCTTCAGACACTCTGTGCTTTATGACCTCGTTATCTTGCAAATGCATCGACTTACCCCCTTCCATCATCTCCCTCCTTTCTTTTCTTCATCTGGCAAACTCAAACTCCAATGGGACAAACCAGATCATATGTCATGTCTTCTGTGAAAAAAACTTTTTTTGAATCTTTCTCTTCTGTGGTTTACTACTCCTGGAAAATACTTTGCCTTTATGAAAACTGACATATGATTGTTATTTTCTGGAGAGACAAACATGCTAGATCGGGATAAAGAAGACATAGGAATGACCCAGGTTGCCTCCACTAGCAGATGTGTCTCTGTGTATAGATACCTTTAAGTATCTACAGTGACACAAATGGGATCCATTATGATGCAGTGCTCTCGCCTACATTATTTTCATTCATTACTGTGTGACAGATATCTTCCAGTGTGAGATCTATGTGCCATTTTTAATGGTTGCATAGTATTCTGTTTTACGTATCATTTCTTTAACTAATGTCCTGTGGATGCATGTTTAAGTCACTTCTAGTTGCTCGCATTACCATAAATAACGTAATGAGCATTCCACTGTGCTTTGAAAAATGTCTTGACAGATGTCCCTGATCATTGGATCATAATTATCTGTGTGCCTGTCTTTCTCACCAGACTGTTATTAGTTCCCTGAGGGCAAAAATCATTATTTCTTTTGGAATCTCCAGAACCTTACAGAGTGCTAGTAGGAGCTTAATATATATTGTTGAAAGAAAGAAGGAATAAATGAATGGATGTTTATATAGTTGGGCGTACATGTGTATAATTACACATGTCTTGTGTTCTTACTCAGCTTTTCATTGGCCCTGAGCCTGATACTTCTCAGACATTATACAACCCCCTACTTGTTTCTAACACAGATGTCATTACCACTGACATAAATTCAGTATGTTGCTTTCAGAATTACAATATTGCCAAACCATGACTCCCCCATAGATTTTGGTGGCCTCCGGAATAGATTTCATAAATTACAGAGAAAAAAAGACATATACTTGATACTCTATGCCCTACCCTAAGCAAAGAGGAGTTATTAAAACTGAAATTGTCAATTACAAGAAAAAACACATAGTATGTATGTTGCATACTATTTACAGCTGTTGTCTGTTATGGGTTCTCTGGAGCACCATTTGCTGCTACAACTGAATGGTCCCATAAGTTTAACTCACCAGTACGACTGCAAAATTGCCTAAATCACGGAGAGGAAGGAGGAAAATCAACTAGAAATGACTAAAATGCTGCTTATACATATTTCTTCATGAGAATCCACAGTTTTCCCTCTTTGCTTCTTCAGGATGCTCAGAACAGCCTGGCAGGTTTTGTGGTGTATTACAATCTAGCAGATTATCAGCCTGACTCTCCAAAGGGAAGAAACATCAGTGACATTTCTTTGCAGGAGCTGCATTTGGCTTATTGACTAATGCACTGCATTGCACTGGTTACCAGGCAATGGGACTCAAATGGCCCAGACATTGAGAGTGTTCAGTTAGTGTTGAAAATTTACACGAGCTTAAGCTACTTTTTTTTTTTTTTTTTTAATTTCTTCTTGCTGGGCTGGGAGCACTTACTATTGTTGTTCAGTATGCTGTAAATGAACATAGTTCAAAAACCACAAAGAGAGTGATATGGAATTATAGAACTGAAAATAGGCCACTGATTGGGTACAAATTCATCAAGCCTTTTTATTACTCAGCAAGCTTTTTTTTATTGGCGTGCCAATACAGCTTGCTTTGGAAGGAGTGAAAAGTAATTGTGAGCAAATGATATAGTGGGAAAGTTGACCTTCAGCTAACTTCAACGGTGCTCAGCTAGCTAACTATATACCACCCCCCGCCAATATGCTTACTTAGTAAGTTCCAGTTAGCAAATCACTAGGCTTACATGCAGAACATCCAACCCAATACTCAATTTCTTCAGAAACTTACATAATTCATCTCAGGTAGAACATGGTGGGGCTGGAATTTGAACTCTGGAAATATGGCTGTAAAAGTTCTCTGCTCTATAACCCCACCACTGTCTATGGTTAAACAAATGTACTATCTTCATAAATGGCCAAATGTTTTTGAAGCACAGTCTTTGGCATGTCTTTCTCCTGTTGAAAAGCCATCATTTACTTTCTATTTCTTAAAGTAGACATACTCAACTGTTGTTTTCTGGGACACACATAACAAATATTCTTATTACAACTCTCTGCCATTCTTTTCTCCCCAGTCCAGAAAGCACACTTGGATGCATGTTATTCAAAGTAACCTGATTTTAAGGACGACTTTAAATCTGCTCTTATATAAGTTAAACTAGAGTCTAATAAGATATAACAGAAACATGATTACATTTGCCCAGTCAAATAGTGGTTTATTGGTCTCAAAAATCCAGAAGCATTGAAGAAGCTAGTGAAGGTACAGGGTAGCTGCTTAAGGGATTTTTCAAGAACCTAGGCTCTTTCTACCTTTATGGTAACATCTTATCATGTGACTTTGATTCTCAAGTTGGCTTCCTCACCTGAAAGTATCAGATCTTTGTTCACGGAAGGAACAAGAGACAAAGATGAGGGATAAGGGACAAAAACCAAGAAGGCATTTGCCAGGTGAAGCAGTGCCCTTTAATCAGTTTTCCAGAAAGACCCACCCCAGGCTGCCATTTACATTTCATTGGTCTCGACCCTGTCACATGGTCACTCCTACCTACAAGAGGATCCACGAAGCTGGGTGTTTTGATCTGGGCACTTTTTAAACCCCCCAAAATCAGGGGTCTGGTAGTAGGAAAGAAGGGGAGAAAAGCTATTGGGCGTGTAGCCAGCATTTTGTGTGATATGTGTATGTGTGTGTGTATATACATGTATATATGTCTATGTATGTATATTTATAAAGTATATGTATACATATATAGTGTAGTGTATAAGTGTATATATATATATTTTATATATATATATATATATATATAACAAGCATTTACACTTTTATTACTAACCAATGATTCTTCAGTAGATCTCATCACAGATCATAGCGTATCAGGGAGACACTGACTCCATGGTTGAGAACTTCTGATCCACAGAATAAAGTCCAAATCCCTAAACAAAATATATGAGGAAGGATCTTAACAGTTTGACACCAACCTACTTTTCTAAATTCACAAGCTACTATCTCTAGTCCTTTGCTTCAGCCATTCACAACTTTTCTTTATTCTTGAATGCACCAGTTTTTCCCCTCTGTGTTCTTTGCCATGTATCTTTTTCTTTGCTTAGAAGACTCCTCCTCACCTTCTTTCTCCAGTTAGCTGATACTTATCCTGCAGGACCCAGTCTAAATAACATCACATCACTGGAAATGTCCTTCCCTCTCTGACTCAGATCTATTTTTGGTGCTTTATATACACCTCCACTAGCTCACTTGTCATTATTTGCTTGCATGTTTGTCACTACCAACAAATGCTTTGGCCTCTTACAGAACAAGAACTATAATATATTCAACTTTTTCTACCCAATGCCTCCTGCAGTTTCTGGAATATGTTCAAAATAACCTGCTTAAGCAAAACTATAACTGAATATTATCCACAATATATAAAGGATCTACAAAGAGAAGTAACATGCTCTCACCATAGTCAGTAAAAATGCACCAATATATGCCCCTTAAACCTGCATCTCATCGGCTGTTGACAGAGGGTTTTTTTGTTTGTTTTAATTGATGATAATAGTAATATAATTAGGGAATTAATAGTTTATTTCTCTGTATCTTCCATTACTTGTTATTTAGCTGTAATTGAGAGTTATTCAGTTTTGTCTTTCTCTGTACAGAATTAGAGACAGAGTTTATTCCCTCAAAAAGATTACTGCTTAAGGGAAGAAAAGCCATATTTAACTCATGATTTGAATGATCAGGAAGAAAATGACTGGTTTAACTTTTAGGCTGTTTAGTGGCTAAGGTATTTATACTTGGCAAATATTTAGTTCTCATCATTAGAATGGGTTTAGGAGCAATAAGGAATTGGGTGAGGATACAGAAGGAAGAGTCAAAAAACCTGACTGGCATGAAGCCTGAAATAGGTTGATTGTTTCTAATACACATCCTAATACTTAATTTTGTGACTCTTCCTAATACACAGGAAGAGTCACAAAATTAAACAAGGGGTTAGAGCAGACACGGTGAATTGCTTGTATGATACCACATGTTCCCCACTTCTTCCTCAAGTGTATGGGGACAGACATCACCAATCAATCAAAAGACATTTACCACCTGAGCCCAGATGTGGTCTAAGAATACGTCTCAACACTACGATACTCCATGTGTCTTCTGTCAGCAAAGAAAGGATGATAAGTCTGTCTTTCATCAATGCATTCTTCATAAAATCTATTCATGTCAATACACTCCCTGTGACTGGCAGAGAGTGTGTTCCTGATTTCTTCTGCAAAGTGAAGGAAGTATTGCAACTCCAAGATTGAGCTTCCAGGTGCTTCCCTCTTTTGTGAAATCTCTCCAGGTTTGGCTTCAGTGTCATAAAGTCAGTCATAAATTTCCCAATTCAGTTGCTGTACTTGACTCCTATTTCTACTGGGGAATGTGAGGTACCATCCTAACCACAGACTTTATAATTGAGGAGGGAGAGAGCTAACAGGTACATACTGAACAGCAAGCAATATGCCAAGTTCTTTATAATCACATCCTTTAGTTTTTATAACAGCTGCAGGAGGTCAGTATTATTGTCCTCATTTTACAGATGAGAAAGCAGCCTTGGAGAAATTAAGTCATTTGGCTGCGGTCTTACAACTGGTAAATGATGAAGATAAGATTCAATCTCAGATCTGGGACACCCAGCATCATGCTGTTGGACTCTGAAGAGTAAATTATTTCTTTGGAGGTCTTGCTAAAATCTGATTCTTGGTTGGTTTTGATGCCACTAAGTACTTATGCTTTGGATAACAGCCTTGAGCTTTAACTTTATACTCTCTTGAGTCTTGCAGACTATAGAGGCAGATGGAAAATGGATACATGTACATTAGATGTGTATTAGAAACAATCAACCTATTTCAGGATTCATGCCAGTCAGGTGTAATACTGGCTTCCTGGAGATTATCTGGGTGGAAATGGAAAGTGTACTTAGGTTTAATTTTCTTGTGTCTCTTTTTCTGCAGGGCAGCGCCCATACCAGGTGATTACTGCTCGAGTTCACCCAGGGGAGAGCAATGCCAGCTGGGTGATGAAGGGGACCTTGGAGTTCCTGGTCAGCAGTGACCCTGTGGCTAGGCTCTTGAGGGAAAACTTCATTTTCAAGATCATCCCCATGCTCAACCCAGATGGTGTCATCAATGGCAAGTATGTCAGGCACCTCGCTCAACCTAGCCCGCATTTATGTTACCATGGTAACATGTTGTTGTTTTGCTCAATGGGCTTGACTGGAGAGGTTTTGGTACTCCGGCAGGAATAACTTCTCTTGGGTTCTGTTATCTAGTACAAATAACAGGGTAATCTCCATATACATTAATGTCAATCTCATAGTTCCTTTGAATAGAAAGGTATAGACTCACTGGCAATTAATAACAGAGGAATCCTTAGAAATAATCTCATCTAACACTCTCCTTTAAAAGGAGGGAATTGGTGTCCACAATAATCAAATGACTCCCCCTGGTTACTTGGTTAGTGACAAAGTCAGGGCTCAAATTGTGATTTCCTTGAAGTTAAGACCACTGCTTCACAAAAATAAACTGAAAATGGATTAAAGACCTAAATGTAAGACCAGACGCTATAAAACTCTTAGGGGAAAACATAGGAAGAACACTCTTTGACATAAATCACAGCAAGATCTTTTTAAAAGCTTTTGCACAGCAAAACAAAACATAAACAAGATGAAAAGACAACCCTCAAAATGGGAGAAAATATTTGCAAATGAAGCAACTGACAAAGGATTAATCTCCCAAATTTACAAGAAGCTCATGCAGCTCAATATCAAAAAAAGAAACAACCCAATCCAAAAATGGGCAGAAGACCTAAATAGACATTTCTCCAAAGAAGATGTACAGATTGCCAAAAAACACATGAAAGGATGCTCAACATCACTAATCATTAGAGAAGTGCAAGTCAAAACTACAATGAGGTATCAGCTCACACCGGTTAGAATGGGCATCATCAGAAAATCTACAAACAACAAATGCTGGAGAGGGTGCAGAGAAAAGGGAACCCTCTTGCACTGTTGGTGGGAATGTAAATTGATACAGCCACTGCGGAAAACAGTATGGATGTTCCTTAAAAAACTAAAAATAGAGTTACCATATGACCCAACAATCCCACTACTGGGCATTTACCCAGAGAAAACCATAATTCAAAAAGACGCATGAACGTCAGTGTTCAATGCAGCACTATTTAGAATAGCCAGGTCATGGAAGCAACCTAAGTGCCCATCGACAGACGAATGGATAAAGAAGATGTGGTACATATATACAATGGAATAATGCTCAGCCATAAAAAGGAACAAAATTGGGTCATTTGTAGAGATGTGGATGGACCTAGAGACTGTCATACAGAGTGAAGTAAGTCAGAAGGAGTAAAACAAATATCGTATATTAATGCACATATGTGGAATCTAGAAAAATGGTACAGATGAACCAGTTTGCGAGGCAGAAATAGAGACACAGATGTAGAGAACAAATGTATGGACACCAATGGGGGAAAGCAGTGGGGGAGGGTGGTGGGATGGATTGGGAGATTGGGATTGACAAATATACACTAATATGTATAAAATAGATAACTGATAAGAACCTGCTGTGTAAAAAAAAAGATTAAATGAAATAATAAAAGAAAACAAAACGAACAAACAAAAAAATACCAGTGCTTTGATTTGCTTCTATTTCCTTCAGATAAATCTTTATTCTCAGTTGTATTTTACTGGATTCTGGATACAGCTATAATAAAGGTGTCACTTTATCTAAATGGATTGGCTGAAATGGTTGAAAAATGGCTGTGGAATGGCTAAAAGTGAAACGACTAAAAAATGGTTGGCTGCAAGATGGAAGATTGGGGTGGTGCTTCTCCTGGCCTAGCTCCTCCATGCCTTTCAGAATGTATGATAGGAAAGGTGAATTCCAGTGTCATAAGGGGTCAGCATTTGCAGAGTTGTGAGCTGAGGCCCAGATAGAAGAGCAGGTTCCCATGATCACTCAGTCAGTGGGTGGGGGTGACAGGATTAACATTCATACATACCTGCCTCAAACTGTGGAAAAAGACTTAAAGCCCCTTCCTATGGTAATAAATGATTCTTTTTTACTATAGGATTAGACATTGATATCCTATGGAAATAAACAGAATACAAGGTAAACAGAAAAATTGAAAGGAAACATAATTTCAAAAGCTAAAAATAAAAATGCAGAAGAAGTTATAATTTAAAATATCAGTTTTAAAGAGGCAAAAGCATATGTTTAGAAACTGGGAAAATAGAGCAATATTGAAAAGGTGAAGCAGAAGAGGTAAAATGAGAATTATGAAGAAATTAAAAAAGAAAACAAAAATTTCAGAGATAAAATTATAATGACTTAAAATTAATAAGAAAATGTTTTAAGAAATATAAAATAGTAATTTCAGGAAATAAAAACCCAAAATAAATGTTAAAAGGCTGAGAATAGACTAGCTTCAAAGGAAAAGCACAAAAAGAATATTGTTAAGTTAAAAAGGTTAAAAGTTTAAAGATGATAAACTAGAAAAAGAGGATGAGAATAAATTCCAAATGATAAAGTATGTTAAATTATGCAAAAATGCAAGCAAGTTAAAGGCTGTTAAAACTAAAATTTCAATAGATACCACCAAAAAAAAAAAAAAAGAAAGAAGATAAGTAGGTAAGGAAAGCATCCATGTGTTCTAACAAGATTCCTAGTTTTGTAGCTTCCATATTTCTTTTTTTTTTGATGGAAGTTTTTGGTGGGTAGAGAGGAGGGTCCTTCCTCTTTGCATATGGTGACTGGTTGGTCTTCAAGCACATGTGAGGCTTGGGAGGCCAAGTCCTTCAGCAGGTGGCATCAATCAGGCCTCTGGCAGCAATCAGGCTTCCTAGATCTCAAGCTGGACAAAGCCCTAAAGCAGTGTCCTTTCCTGGTCCAACCGAACTCAGCTGGCTCCTACCACGTGTTCCTTTAACTATGGAGATCAGCTCCAGGGCCTCAGTGCATGGCTCCTCCATACTTGAGGGGCTAAGAGTTTTACTAGCAGGCTTACTGAGCCTAAATGGATGGAAAACAGCTCTGCAAGCCATCTTGAGAGACATGACCTCTTTTCAACATTTTCTCATCCAAATTGGCTCTTTTCTGAAGTTACATGTTCCATTGAATTGTCTGGGGTCTTGTAGAGGATGGAAAGAGCACAGGGTTCAGAGTCATAACTCTGACTAGTCATAACTCATAACTAGTCTGGAATTCTGGCTCTTCCCCTGACCTACTCAATTTTCTCTTCTGTTGGAAGAGGAAGCTCCCTGTTGACCTGTGTTGGTAGAGGTCTTATAAGCCCAAAGTAACATTCAAGCTCTGGAATAAATACTGTAGTTTTTTTCCATTTCAAATGCTCACACCTCTGAATCAGAGCCTTGATCTAGGTCTTTGGTTGAAAGGTTAACATGGTGTCAGTCACTGAATATCCTCCTGGCCTGGGCACACATTATTTCCAGCTCACAGCTGGTTGCTTTGGTCTCCCTAATGGCAGGCCAGCTTCTCTGTGACACCACCATCCATCGTCATTACTGTTATTTATTATGACTAAATTACCCTTTTTATTTATATAGCATCTTTCATCATGGAGCTCAAGGCACTTTGTAGGTTACTTGGATCACCCAAACAATTTTGGCTGAAAGGGATTTGGAAATCATAGCATTATTCTACTGAAAAAAAAGTTCCCAGGTTGTTGCACATCATTACCAAAAGAGACTGCCGTGGAATCGTAACATCTTACAGTAAATGGGCTTAAAAGTTTCAGCTCACGAACCCTTAGAACACACCTAACATATGGTTTATCTAACTTCCACTTAAATGCATCATTCACATTCCGTTTCAGGACATACCCATTCCATAGTGTATAATTAGGTGGATTTGTTTTTCTTTGTCTTGATCTTTGCCTGGTGGATTTTGTGTAGAAACAAGGATAAGATCTAATCCCTGTTTTACATGCCTTAACTTCCTCAGGTGAAGCCCTCTCCAAGTTTGATGTGGTTCACCTAAACATTGCTTGTGCGGTATTGTTTCTGACGTTTTGGTTGTCCTTGATTTTCTTTGGACACATTCCTATTCATAGGCTTCTAAACATTAACAGAACTGCCCTGTGTGTGGTCTGACCAGCAAAGAGGCAAGCTTTTTGCCTAAAGATTAGAGAGCCTGAACCTGAACTTGGCACTTAACCTACCACAAGATGCTTTTCTTTCTCTCCCTGCTAGTGTCATGCAAAAGAACTTATGAAAAAATCCATAATATTTCTGTGTACCTATCATTATGTACTGTATTTTAAAATCATAGCTGCCTTCATTTAAATGCTATGACTGAAAGTTAAAGGTATCACAGAAGGCCTTACAAAGGAATTCAGGTTTCATACTTTGAAAATTATTTGAAACTTCAGGAAATCACTGTATTAGAAGACTCAGCTTTTAAATAAAAAAGATTCTACCAGCCTCAAAAAAAAAAAGAAAGAAATCATGGACCCCTGTGGAGTTTGCAAAACTGTGTAAAGGCAGAGTAGTTTCCTTGTGTGGTGATGTTAATGAGCCTCTGAGGATGGCTGGGAGGTTTTGATAGCAGTGGTCAGGAAGACAAAGCCAGGATTTTCTAGCAAAGATATAGTGCATCTTGCCAAGCCAAAGATCTCTTAGCAACATATGTCTGTAACAGGAAAACAAAATACAAAGATGGTTTCCAAAAGAAACAATTTACCGTCTTGTTGGCCTGGTAGTTTGTATTGAACTGGGCTGAGTTCAGAGTAATCCAGGAGGACTGATGCAGTGATCCCTTGTTTTTTATAATTCTTTACAACGTGGGATAAAAGAACAAGGAGACAACCAGTTGGGTTAGAGCAGAAGTGATAATGGCTGCTTGATTAGCGTGGGGAGTGGGGAGAAGACAGGTGATGACTTAAAAGGTCAGCATTGACAAGTAAGTGAAGGAGAGGAAGAAATATAGCATGATTCCCGATTTTTGGACTTTGGTTTTTGGGTGGAGGGTAGTGACAATTTTTATAAAATCAACACCCAGGCCAACACTTTATTCCCAGGAGAATCAGAGTATATTTATTCTTAGTATATATACAACACTGCAAACTTGATTACTTTCTTCCAAGGCCATTGTGGAAGAGAAGTAAACAACCACAAAAAGCAAAAGACGTGCTATAAGTAAACACACCAAGGTATTAAGAAGTAATAGGCTGAATGCCCTAGTGGAAACACATGAAACTATAAAAATCAGATAAAAATCTTGACAGTTTTAACTATCTGGGACCATTTAAATTTAGTATCGATAGTCTTTTACTCTGTGGATTGTGAAGGCTTTCTTTTACTACAATAAGAGCACTCACAGACTATCAAAAAAAATATTTAGCACTTTTTATAAGCCAAGAAAGAACTTTGCTCTTTTACATATATTTTCTTATCTAATAGTAACTATGGCCCAACCAAGGTAGATCTTCCTTATAATTTTCAGGTGCAAAAACTTGAGTATACAGGGGTGAAGTCTTCAGTGCAGTTTAAATAGCTCGTATTACAGAGCCAGGACTAAAACTTCTGTCAATTCTACATTCCTTTTCTATAGAGATTTAAGGGAATTAGAATAAAAGAATCTTAAAATGTTCTAGCTGGGTGGGTTATTGTATATTATTTAGTCCCAGCCCTTCAAATGATAAGGAAATTGAGACTAAAGAGATAAAATGAGTTATCACATAGCCTAGTTCAAGGCAGAAGTGGCATGAAAAATTGTCTAGATAATTAAAACACTCAAGCAAATACACAGACACACACACACACACACACTCTGGCACACACATACCCATGTCTACCTCCAGAGCCCATGTTGATTTTAATCTATCAGCTCTTCCCAAACTTGGATGGAGATGCAAGTAAAGCCTCAGCCCCATCAGCAGATGGTCTCTGAAATTAGTCTTGTTGACCTCGATCTTCACATCCAGTGTGACTGGGATGAAAGAAGGCGTAGCCTTCCCTGCTTTCCGCAGTCTTGGCCCAGGATGAATGAATTAGTTCATCCTCAGTTTTCCTTCACGGAATTTGAATTCCCAGCGTGGCTTGGGCCTCAACACTCTACCGTGTCCTGCCAGCTTTCTCCTCTGGAGAAGACATACTTCCTGTTGATGCCAACTTTTGGCTGTAAACAGCACCCAGCTGACTTTGAATAGTTTGGCCACAGGGCTGCCATTCCACTGCCCATTCTATTGTACGTTTTCACTCAAGTAACTATTCAGGATCACAAAATGCTTATGATTATCCCCATTGGGTTCACTTCACCTTTGGGCTGGGCTATGCCTCTTTGCTCCTTTTTGGATATGTTCAGGGCTTCCCTCTTATGTGACCTCAGCTCTAACTTTTAATGTATTTCAAATCTCTTCAATATAAAAACATGTAGCAGTGATTCTCAGACTTTTGTATTTCTCAGATCAGTTACATTTGAAAAAAAAGTGGACTGTAATAAGTATATAATTTTTAAAAATTATGCTCAAGAAAGAATGGAAGATACTCTCTGAGCTCGCAAACAACAGACTGGCGGGAAATTCAACATTAGATGTTTCTTGGGTTGCCTCCTCACCTACATACAATCATACAAGCAACTCAGGGGTTTTTGATGCTAGATCTTTAGATCACGGCAGTAAGCATTCTTGCCCTTCATACTATGATACATTTGCTACTGGCCATGAAGACTTCCCTGTGGGTAGAGAGCAGTGTAGTCATTGAGTGAATTTGTTATTCCCATTGTCAATCTTCCTGGAAAGGAGTAGATCCTGGAATAAGAAAAGATGCCTGACAGATGGACCTATAGGGGGAAGAGATAATTCTCTGGAGCTTGAAAGTGAAGAAACGCTGGTCTAACCAGAGGGTCCCCCTAGGTCACTGAGGAGAGATGGCATCTGCTATGTGGAAGAGACTGGAAGAAACAATCCCTCACATGGCTGCTTGAGAATGAGAACAGCTATACCAATAATCAAACCAACCATATAAAAAGTTTTAAATTTTCTGTGAGTAGTTATCATCTGTTATATCATTTATTCTTAGTAAAGTGTTAATAAGCCTTTTCGTCTTGTTTCAGCTGTGTTATTGAGATTGAAAAAAAATGTCTATGCCTCAGATTGGTGAAGAGGGTCAGTAGCATCATAGTTGGAGAAATTCCTAAGGGAACAGTGAATAATAAGTACAATGGCTAATATGTTTTAAGAGTCGTGCTCCGTATAATTGGGATATTTAAAAAATAAAATTGCTTTATTGTCTTCTAATTCTAAAAATGATACATGATACAGTCAAGATAATAGGTGTTAAAGAAGAAGAGATTTGATTCACCCTGGTGGTAGAAGTCTGAAAGTTCAAAAAGGGGATGCAGGAGAAACCAGGAGATTTAACATTTGCATAGGCGGGCACTGCCTGCAAGCATGGGGAAGCAAAGGGAAGAGGTGGAGTTACCAGAACCCAGGGGTGGAAAGTCTCCATGATGCCGGTGTGTGGAACTCTGAGAAGGGAGTCTGACTTGGCAAGGGCTTCAGTAGACCAAAGGGCACAGTTGAAAGGGTGAAGGAATGAAAGTATCCAGATGGCAAGGGGATGCATCCCGCCTGCTGCTGGTACCCGTGAGAAGATGCAGTGATGCTAGTGCTGTGCGTCTTAAGGCGCAGGAGTTCAGCCAGTCCCCTGCTGCTGCCCTAGTCTCATTAACTGGAACTGGGAAACATAAAGGGTATCCTTTTCTTCCTCTTCCTGCCTTCCTATCTCCCTCTAGTGCCTCTCGTTGGCAGAACTTAGCAGGAAGCCAACTGGCAAGGGAGTCTGAGCATTGCGATCTGCAGAGTTTTAGCTGCAGTGTGACAGAGCAGAGGATAGAATTGTGGGCTGAGAGCTCAGAGACAACTGGTGAAAAACAAACACAAAGCGTCGGTTTACCAAGTGTCCAACACGCACTTGCATCAGGCTTATTGTTTTTATGTGACTTCTTTGTTTTCAAAAAATAAAATGGTTTTATTGTTTCCAATGGGGGGAAAAAGTGAGACATCGTTATTGTAGAAAATCCTAGTGTAGAGAAAAAGCTTAAAGAAGAAATTAAAAAGCACCCAAATTTGGGGCTAATATATTACGTTAATCCAAGGGGCATTGTTCACATTATCATCCATGATAATTAACATTTTGCCTGCAGAATTTTGTAACATGGAGCCCCTCCCTGGATCAGGCTGCCCAAGAGAAACACTATAAGCAAGCTGAAGAAGGTCCATTAGCCATTTGTTTGTAAATTGACAGCTTCAGGTATATCAGCTATTTCCTTAAATGTATTTCTATATTCATACCCATGTTAACTTACATAAGGTAATGTATTTTGTAGCATATCTTATAAGCAGACAGCTTCTTCCTACAGCAAAGAATACAAATGGCATTTATAGTTTTAAAAACAGCAATGTCATGGTATTGATGGGCCATAATTGATTGAAACAATTCTCCATTATAAACAACAGACAGGTGAAGAGTCTTATTAGTCTCTGGGCAAATTTCTCCAGTCATCTCCTTAAGATAAATTCTTAAAAGTAGTCTGTTGCGTCAAATGTTATGCATATTTTTTATTTGATGTATGATTGCCAGATTACTCTCTATAGAAGATACACAGATGTATGTTCCTACCACTGATGGATGAAAGGGCCTGGTCCCCATACCTTGTTAACACTGCACATTATCATTCTTTTTATTCCTTGTCAATGTAATAGGATAAAAATATGATTTTAAATTTAAGTTTTTTATACTTATGAAAAAAGTAAACATTTTACTCCCATTTTGCAAATGAAAAAAAAAAATCTGAGGCAAAAGACTGGGTGCATATGCAAAGTCAGCCACACAGCCGAGTCAGGAATTAAACTCAGGTTTGTCAGGTTGCAAAGCTCGTGTTCTTTCCACTTGGCTCTGCAGCCCCACTTATGTCAAAGCTCCCAGATAGTCATCTGGTGACTCTCCTTTTGAATGTTGTTAGCATAGAACTTGGGAAGTGGTAAGTGCCTAACACATATTTGTTGAGTCTAACTCAGGGTGCCTGACCTTTCTAAATTCTTTTTAACGTGTGACCCTCCAGGTATATCATCCCAGACCAGAACAAGGGCTCTAAGGGGCCTTGAGTTACCTCCATCAGAAATGAGCTTTTGGATACATCTTCAGTTAAATATTAGCACTTAAGTATTGGTGTACCATCGACACAATGTTTTACTACAGGTTTGCTTGGAAGGGAATATTTGTATCCTGTCCATTTGAGGTATGATTTTTGTTGAACCTGTGGGCATGATACTTAACCTTCTCTTCCTTTTAGTCACTGTCTTGAAAGAATGACAGAGGACACATCAGGGAGTGTGATTTTATGTCTGGGTAGTCTCCAACAGGCTAAGGTTTAATAAGTATCTTCCAAGCTGGGAAGATTTGTGCCCTTAGGTCTCCTGCTGGATCACATAGGGAAGTATTGGCTTTTCTATGGACTCACCATCCATGTTTGGCTTCTGAAGCATAGAATTTCTGTATGCCTGTGGATGAGTTCTGCAGTACGTCCTGAAAAGCAAGAACAGCAGAGCACACGCCTTCACTGTGGGGAGAAGGAGAAGCAGGAAAAATCAGGGGAGACCAGCAAAGGCAGAGGGATATTGGCTGTCAGATGGTCAGCCTCCCCATGGGTCTCTTTCTCTTTCTCTCTCTCACTCAGCAAGGCACTGTGTCCTCCTGTACAAAGGCCAAAATGTCACAGGCTGAAGAGCCTATAAGGAGAAAGTTCTACATTCTCTGTGGCCTTTGGGAAGATGAATGATTGAGTCCACGATGTCTGTAGAAATGGTGCTGATGGTCATGATGACATGACATGACATGATACAACAGGAGGATGATACTCCCCTTTGAACTCTCATTCCAAATTTTCAGCTCCAAATTTTCCTTTCAGTGAGGCCAGGCAATCCAATGGTCCTGCTGTGGAATCTCTCTGTGGAATGTTTGCTGGCCAAAGGTCATATTTCTTAGCAGTTAAAGCTTAGCCTACAACATTCATCTGTCCTTCAATATAGCACCCAACTGCTCTGCCTGGGAGCTGACAAAGGAACTTAAACTTGCAATCATGGACTTTTGAAATTTAGATTGTTTTGCTATTTCATACGCTTTGGAACAGAGTTATCAATGGATGGATATTTGTGCTTTATTTGTTTTCAGGAAAATTTTAATGTTTTGGACATGGAGCGAAGGTTGACTATTTGGATGGAAATGTCATTCTGGGTCTGGTTCTACCCTGTTTGTGGGTCTCTGTGTTAAGGGGCTCTGGGAAGAGGTAGGCAAGGGGTATTTAATCTCTTTCTCTTTGCTTTCCTTTCCTTATATTTGAAAATGGGGGAGAATGCTATTCTGATCCAGAAGGAATCATTCGATCGGAAGAACTATAATTTTCTCCATTTACCTCCTGCCCTCACTGAAAAAAAGGAAGAATGGAAGTCTTAGTCCATTTTGAATGCTAAGATACTCTCTTAGGCACAGAAAGGGAACGTTTACAGGAATATTTTAACCTCACAGGTTTTGAAGATAACTACAAAATGAAAGACAAACATGCATTTGAAATTGATTTAAAAGATGCAAACGTAACTGTTTTCTGCCTTAAATACTTTCCTTGCAAATGTCTGCCAGTAATTCTCAAATCATGGTCTATAGAGATTTTGCAGGACATCAGAGATGTTCCTTCTAAGAGATGGAAGGAGGTAAAGAGATCCATGAAGAGTGTAGCATTTGATACAACTGTCCAAACCTCTGTGCATAATCCATAGGAAGAGTGTGAGCTAAGGGAACATTTGAGGATCTTGGTTCTAGAGGGAAATGTGACACAATCTTGCTGATGAACTTGTTCTTAGAGATCAAAATGAAAATTATTTGCTCTGGGAACTGTTAAGGTCCTGCTGCTAAGTCATGTGCATGGTGTTAAATGATGCATAGTGCTGGGTGGAGAGTTCTGGGAGTATATTCCCAAGGGCTCCCTTGCTCACACCCTGCACACCGAGAGGGAGTCAGGAGCTTGACTACTCCATTTGCCTTCATCAGACATTGCAGTGCTGAATAAATATTACCATTTATTATTCCTAAATTTAGGGTCATTAATTATATCAGCATAAACCTAATTTATACCATCATAAACAGCGATAATAAATGCTACCAAATGCTAATACCCAGCTCTTGCCAACTGTGCCTGTAGTTGATGGGTTCCCCCCTTTCTTCCCAGAAGCATTAAATTTAAAATGATTCAGTGTTGCAGAATCATTGATCAAGTTGGAGGCTGAGGCTCTTGGGAAAATGCGTTTGTTTTGTTAAATGCTTTTCTCCCTCGTTGGCTGGGCAACTTCTGATATCTGTCTGCACTCCAGTTTTTCTCTGTTCCTTCCCCTATAGGAGGAAGAAATGGGGGCAGGGGTGCAGGCAAGGAGGGAGACAGATGGGCATCTATTCTTCTTTCTTGATTTCCCCTTTAGACATCTCTCTTTTTAGTGTCCCCACTCTTAACACCTTCTTTCAACATGCACTTAGAAGTCTTTATAAAGCAAACCCTTGAGTATAATATAGATATGTTATTTTACAATTCCCATCACATCTACCACATATTTAATGATGTATGTCACATGGCTCCCTAAAATTCATGAAAGTTTATAACTGGAAGATACGATGCACAGACCTGACAGCTCCTGGCAATACTGAGGGTGCTTTTTCTTTTGCCATTTACTCTTGGGGAGACTCTGCTTTTATGAAGGAAGAGGGAGAGCCTGTCCCCTTGTTATCAGAGCTATAAGAAGATCTCATTGCTTTCCTCAAAGGAAACTATTTGTACCTTTTCTGCCTTCTCCCTGGCTCTTTCTTCTTTTCCCATCTGAGATGACTGTGATTGTGGTGTAGTACAAGGAATTCCAATCAGGTGATCAGAAGACGCTGGTTTAGGTCAGAGTTGTGTTCTTTCCATCCATGTGGCTTTGGACAAGTTGCTTAACCTCTCCACTCCTGTTTCTTCAGAGTATTAAGGGGCTAGTAAACCCTAACCACTGCACCTCACCTAATTATTATCATGGTCAAATACCATAGTACTTTGAAACTGTTAAACTCTGTATGGAATTATAAAAGTAAGGGTTCCTCTGATGGTGTTCTTTATTTTTTTTTAACTGGAGGAAGGACTATTTCTTATTTTTAATTTTTTTACTGAGGTATAGTTGACATACAATACTACACTAGCTGCAGGTGTGCAACATAGCTCTTTGACATTTATATACTAATTGATCCCCACAATAGGTGTAGTAACCATCTGTCATCATACAAAGTTATTACAATGTTATTGATTATATTCCCTTTGCTGCACAGTGCATCCCTGTGACTTATTTATTTTACAATTGAAAGTTTGTACCTCTTAATCCCTTTCACCTATTTTGCTCAACCCTTCAACCCCCTCTTCTCTGGCAATGACCAGTTTACTCTCTGTATCTATGAGTCTGTTTTGTTTTATTGTGTTTGTTTGCTTTGTTTTTTAGATTCCACATATAAGTATGTAGATTTTTGGTTTGTGGTTACCATGAGGCAATACAGTTTTTACTGGCCCCCCACAATATTTTATGTTTTTGATGTCATATTTTACATCTTTTTATTTTGAGTATTACTTGACTAATTATTTTATATATAGATGATTTTACTACTTTTGTCTTTTACAATAACTTTCATATTAGCTTTATAGGTGGCTGATCAGCTACCTTTACTGTATGTTTTCCTTTATCAGTGAGATTTTTTTTCTCTCATAATTTTCTTTTTTCTAGTTATGGCCTTTTCATTTAAAGAAGTCCCTTTAACATTTCTTATAAGACCAGTTTCATGGCGATGAACTCTTAGCTTTTGCTTGTCTGGGAAACTCTTTATCTCTCCTGCAATTCTGAATGATAATTTTGCTGGGGTAGAGTATTCTTGGTTGTAAGTTTCTTCCTCTCAGCACTTTGAATATATTGTGCCAGTCCCTTTTGACCTGTAAGGTTTTTGCTGAAACGTCAGCTTATAGTCTTCTGGGGGCTCCTTTATACATAGCTAGTTGTTTTTCTTTTGCCATTTTTAAGATTCTTTCTTTATCTTAAACATTTGGCAATTTAATTATAATGTGTCTTGGTGTGTGTCTCTTTGGGTTCATCTTGTTAGGGGCTCCATGTGCTTCCTGGACTTGAATGTCTGTTTCCTTCGCCAGGTTAGGAAAGTTTTCAGCCATTATTTCTTTCTTTTCTTTTTTTTAAAAATTCAATTTAATTAATTAATTAATTAATTAAATTGGGATATAGTTTCTTTGCAATGTTGTGTTAGTTTCTGCTGTACAGTGAAGTGAATCAGCTGTCTTAAAATATGCTTTCTGTCTCTTTCTCTCTAGTTTCTTTTTCTGAGAACCCTATAATGTGAATGTTATTACACTTGATGTTGTCTCAGAGGTCCCTTAAACTATTCTCATTTTTCAAAATTCTTTTTGCTGTTCCAGTTGGATGATTCACACTAGGCTGTCTTTCAGATCACTGACCCATTCTGCATCCTCTAATCTGCTGTTGATTCCCTCTAGTGTATTATTCGTTTCAGTTATTGTATTCTTCAGTTCTGATTTGTTCTTTTTTATATTTTCTATTTCTTACTCTTTGTTGAAGTTCTTGCCGAGTTCATCTATTCTTCTCCCAAGTTCATGAGCATCTTTAGGATTATTTTTTAAAACTCTTCATCCGGTAAATTGCTTACCTCTTTTTTGTTTAGTTCTTTTCCTGAGGTTTTGTCTTGTTCTTTCGTTTGGAAGGTATTCCTTTGTCTCTTCACTTTGCCTAACTCTCTGTGTTTGTTTCTGTTTATTAGGTTTATCAGCTACATTTCCTGGTCTTGAAAGAGTGATCTTATGTAGAAGTGATCACCACACAGGTGCTCCTGTGTAGGTGGTGTGTGCCCTCCTCTCGTGGTTGGGCTGCAAGCACAGTGGTGGGGGGGGGGGTAGGCCCCCAGCCTAGCTATTTGCAAGGCCTGGCTGTGACTGTTGCAGGTGCCCTGGTGGGCAGGGCTGCTCCTTGGCAGGTCTGATTCTGAGGCCTGGCTGAGACTACTGCAGGTGTGCTGGTGGACAGGTCTGGTCTCCCAGAGAAGGAACTACTTTGGAGGGTCTGGCTTGGGTGGGTGGCTTGGGTGTGGAGCATCCTCAGGGGAATGCTGGGGCAGTGTGCATGGTATTAACTAGTTTGATGGAGAGGGGCAGAGATAGTGCCCACCAGCATCAGGCCAGCTAGGTGGAAGGAGAATTAAAAAAAAAAAAAATGGCATCCACCAGCACTTCTTTCCCCAGAGAAAGTTCCACTCGGTCCCAGCCCCTTCAGCACACACTATAAAATTAGTTGATGAATCTCCTTGTAAGACCCAGGCACTTTTCAAGCTGCTGACTCTGCACTGGGACTTGGAGTGGGTGAGTTTCTGCAGGCTCTTCAGGAGTGGAGTCTTGGGTTGCGACAGCCCTCTGGCTTTCCTGAATGTAAGCCGACCTGATCTTCAAAGGCAGACATTATGGTCATTCATCTTCGTGGTGCACGTCCCACAGGCTGGAAAGCCCAACACTGGGCTTGGACCCTCACTTCTCAGGGGGCATCTCCATAATTGTGATACCCCTCCCATTTGTGAGTTGCCCCATGGGGGCGCGGTAGGCTCTGACTGGGTGAATTTCTGCTACTCCTGCCTGTCTTGATGTGATATTTTCTTTATGTCCTTAACTGTAGAAAATCTGTTCTGCTAGTCTTCAGGTCATTCTCAGACAGATTTGCTCATATGTAGTTATAGTTTTGGTGTGTCTGTGGGAGGACGTAAGCTCAGGATCTTCCTACTCTACCATTTTGATCTGAACCTTCTTGTTTTCTGTTGCCTGAATTTCAATGGTGGGACGTGCAAAGTTCTTCTCAATGGTCAAGCCAAGCAGGCTCTTTTCGGCTTCAATTTCTCAGTTTCTCAAAGAGATCCAGGATAAGATTTGGCAGGGATAGATGAGATAGGTATTCTGCAGAGCATGGGATAAGGTCAAAGGTGAGAAAACCTCCTTTAATATATATATATTTAAATATATAGAATACTACCAACAATGCCTATTTAAATCTTATATATATTTAAATATATATATATTTAAATATATATATATTTAAATATATATATATTTAAATATATATATATACAATTACATGTATACGTATACAGTTTATTCAATCCTGCATGCACTCCGTAATTTAAAAATCACAGTCACAAGGACAACAACCTCTTTAGTTAGAGCTTTGGTTGTCCTTGTGATTGTGACTTAAAAATTATGGACTGGGTATAGGGTTCAATAAACTGTATAAAATATACAGCAGTAGAGAAGTTTAGAGCTGGAGGAATTCAGCTAATGCCTTTTTTTCTCCTCATGCTTACTCTTTAAATAAATTTAGTTGTCCCATTGGAATGGACAAAAATCTGGCTTCTTGTCTTTTAGAAGCCAGCCTATAATCAGCCTCAGCCTCCATCAGGGCATCTCCAAGAGCATTTTAGGATGTCTGTAATGAGCAGTGTCTGTGGTTGGTGGAGTCTGTCTCCCCCAGCCTAGGGACTGCCTCTTTGGTGTACCCAGTCTCAGCATCACAGCCTCATTGCCCACCACCCACAGAAGCCTGGATTCCTAAGAAAGTGCACCCCATCAAGAACCAGAAAGAATTGCACCTCTAAGTATGGCATTGGGGAATTGCCGGGAGGCTTATGCTTTCAGATTCTGGGTCCTTCTTCCTGGCTAGCCAGAATTTATAAACAGGAAAGTCAAAGGCAGCACATAAACCTTGGTAATGCGGATCCACCCTCCTTGCCCTGATTTCCAGGTTGTCTTTTCCTTGCAAAAGGTTATTTATCTCTCTGAGCCACCTAGCCCTTTTGAATTATTAGTCTTATTCCTTTATTGCCCTGCTTCCTTCTTGCAAATATGCTCCTATACATCTTCACTGCGCAGGAAACTCTTTTGTATTTACAGCTTCTCTCTGTTCCTCACCCCTCCCCCTGGCCCAATAACAGCCAAGGAGATAAATAAGAAACATAACTCTTTTTGGCTATTATTTTTTTTTCTTACCCTGCACAGTAATATATATATAATAACAAGAAAACAAATCTTATTACTAAAGTAATTACAATAAATTAAAAATAACCTAGAGTAGAGCTTAAGAAAGGGGGCATGTCACGGGAGTGATTGCAACAGGATTTTTAAAATTTAATTTATTAGCGCCAGTCTCACTGTTCTGTTGATGCCTCGCATAGGAGATTGTGTCTAATTAGAGAATGTTGTTATTGCTCTTTGAATATACCCGCCCCTATCTGACTTGTTCCTTGGGTCTTTAAAGGGGAAATTTGGCTCAAGGAATTCTTCGAGAAATTTCCTTGTTGGCAGCCCTATGTTGAGAACAGCAGCATTTTGCATACTAAGTTGTATAATCTTCTAAACTTGGGAACTGCAAAGAATTGCATGGCATCTTTCCCTCTGACTGTAGATAATCTCCCCCTTAATCACCCAAATAGATGGGTATTTACCCTGTCATTTGTGAATTTCTGAGTAGAGGTCACAGTGCCTCCCTTGGTAAAATGTGCTGGTGCTGACCAGTTCTTAGAGTTAAAATGTTTTTTTTGTTGTAGCCAATCTAATTTTATCTGAAAGCAATTTATGTCCCTTTGTTCTTATATGGTCCAGAGTGGAAATGGGGAACAGTTATTTTTCTTCATTAATTATGGCTATTATCTCATTTATGATAGCCATCTTTCCAAGTCCTTTTGGCATTTGAATCACTTCTCTTCTTTAACCTAAGTCCTTGTATGGGCTGCACTTAGTATCTTTTAACTATAATGTAATTGTCACTGTTTGGTTTCCTTAGCCTTCCTCAAGTTACTCTTGGGTGTGGAAGGCAGATTAGGCACGGCATAATAGCTTTATCATGCCTCTTAGCATCATTCTTCAACATCAGCATCACAACAGCAACTGTCACATTTATTAATCCATTATGTGAGCGTGTGATCTTCTAACTTATTCTGGCTGATTGGTCTTAGTCATCCACACAGTTGAAATCCAGGAAAAATGAACAGTTTAAACACATAATATACCACCTCCTCTCTCAACCATCACTGCTACCACCATCATCCCTATAAACACAGCCAACATCAATGATAAGAAGATGACAAATATATGTGCTGGACAATGCTAAACATTTTACATGCATTATCTCTTTTAATCTTCACAACAATCCTCTGTGATAAGTACTACCAGTATGACTTAATCATGACGAAACTAATATTTTAGGAGCAAAAGGGCATACAGAACACAGATAATAATTGAGTGAAGAGGGTGTAGAATCTAGGTTTCTGTACGAGTGTATGTGTGTGTGTGCGATTCTAGAACCTGCCTACTTACCACTACATTATACATTAAATCGAAAGTTAAGAAATCCTTTAATGTTAGCGTTGGAAAGGCTCTTGCATTTCAACAAATCTAGCCCTGCTCTCACTTTATAGAAGAGAAAAAAGATACCTCGTCAGGTTCAGTAGGTTTTTAAATCCATACAATTTTAGAGCTGAGTTTACAGGCTAGGTTTAAAATTTCCCCCATTGAATGGCCATTTCATCCTAGGATAATGCATTTGCAACCTATGCGGACATTCATTAATAACCTTATGCGTAATCTTATGACATTTAGGCATGTAAGGCAAAGGTAAGTACTTTCTTAAGGCATAGAACGCAAAGAGTTTTGCACAGAAAAGGACAAAATGCTAGAACTCCCTCGGCCTGCCTAAGATGGCATCCCAGAAATGATGAGACAGCAAAGGGAGTTTAAAAAGGGGAAGCAGAAGTTTCTTGGAAGAAAAATGAAGGTTATTTTGAGGCCAACATTTCCCAAACTGGGTCTGAAGGACACTAGCAGATTGGTGCTAATAGATGTTTCATAAAATAGAGTGTTATGGTTGGAAAACATATTGCAAATTTCAAGTAAAAAGATTTCTTTGTTGCAGAACCT
The DNA here is from genome assembly GCF_002837175.3 of Physeter macrocephalus. Taxonomy (NCBI): domain Eukaryota; kingdom Metazoa; phylum Chordata; class Mammalia; order Artiodactyla; family Physeteridae; genus Physeter; species Physeter macrocephalus. The sequence continues at coordinate 85,379,571 of NC_041224.1, forward strand.
ACCAGTTCTGTTGGAATATTAACATGCATGGAGACTATCCAATAGGGGGTAAATTACATGGCATTTACTGAATTTTTTCAAACAGGGTCAGTTTTGTTGATATATACCTAGAAGACCTAGAGGAGTATTACTTATCCCTCAACTTGGGAAGTGTGGCTCCAGGCTTTTAACTGAGATGCAGTCATAAAATTAAGCTTATTACTTATAAAGAAGAGTATTAGTATAGTGGCTGAGAACATGCATTCTGGAGCTGGATTGCTTGGGTTTGCCACTTACTGGCTGTATGATCTTGGACAAGGAACTCTCATAGGTTGGATTATGTGGGAAACATATTCTGAGATGGAGATTTGCTACAGGAGGTTTATTGTAGCGTGTTCTTGTGAATAACACCTGTGAGGGAACGGGGGTAGCTGGATCAGGACTTGGGTAGAGTTGAATTGTGATGCAGTTATTACAGAAGCCTCAGATGGTGAATGGGAAACTCTACAGCTGGGGTAGCCTTTGAATATCCTGAGTTAAAGCAAGTGGACTGAGCCTTTCCTTTGTGTACCTGACTAATGACCAATCACTGAATGTGGGCTGCCTCTGGGGAGTGGGTGCAACCTTGGGCAAAGAAGATCCCTTTGCCTGAGGACAATTCCAGAGGAGGTGCTCAACCATGAACCAATAGCCAACAGCAGCTGAGAAATGAGTTTTTCAGTCCTAGACGGGTACTCTGAGAGACACACCACAGTATCCACTGTGCTTCACTTTTCTCATCTGTAAAATGGGCAAAATAGTTGTACCTTCTTAATAAGATCATTTTGAGTTAAATGAGTTGTACAGTGTGCCTAATATTTACTAGGGCTAAACAAGTGTTAAAATAATTAAGATAACAAATAATACTTAAGATACATACCAGTTGTTTATCATGGAATTCATAGTTAGAGTTAAGCCCATGAAAACCAAAAGAAAAAGAAGAGAGTATATTTTTTACTGTTATGAATTAAAAACAATTTTAGTCCCTCTATGTTATCATATATTCACACCAGTGGGCCTCTGTATAGCTTTCTTAGGTTGGGACAAAAAGGCATCTTCTGGTGTGTTCTTTCCCTGATAATGTAGGTCTCTGTGACGAGAGCAGTCTACTCCATCAGAAGGCATTCCCTTGGATAGTTCATGGATTAGGCAAACAAAAACAAAAACAAAAAAATTTAAACCAGACCAAGAAGTAAGTTGAATAGAGATTACTAGATATTTACTAGTACCTAGGAAGTTGATTGTGGTGTTGACTTGATCTAAAAGGATCTATATCCATGGAAGAGATGGCCTATCCTAAAATGATGTCCAGAGATTTGATACTAGATAAGCTGAGGTCTTTCTCTAAGTGCAGTGTTAAGTGAAAATGTCCAAAGCTTGGGCTGAACTTTCCAATGTCAGGGCAAAGAATTACAGTGTTTGAAGTCCTGATTAGGCTGGGCCTCTCTCCAGAAGGAGACTGCAGCACATTAAAGCCCATCATTTGTGGTAGTAATTCTGGAAATTCAGACAGCAAGACTCCCTTCAACAGTAATCGAGACCATTGAAGTCCATCTGATCTAATGTGGGGCAGACTTTTAAAAAAATGGAATACGACATCTAGCTATTAATCTAGCCATCTTGACAGTGAATTATTGGGTGTTCTAACTCAGTGGTTTTGGCCAGTGAGAGACTTAGCATACGATGCATGCAATATAATGGATATTCTCTGAAAAAAAAAAACAAACTTATTCTCCTTGGGTAGGTCATTTAAAGGTGATTAATAGCATTATATATATTTATATATATATATATATAAAAATATATATATATCTCTGGAAGAGTTCAGAATTATTGGTTCAACCATGGAAAAGTATTCAGAATTACTTGGTTTAACCCAGGATTCCATTCTACTGATTAAAAAAAATAAGCTTGGAGATTTTATGTTACTTAGAAAAGTTTACCCAGTTCTCCAGCATAGATAAGATCAAGTCAAAAGACAGTTGACTTCCATTCCACTGATATTTCCATGAATGTAATTTCTCTCCGACAAACATCTTATTCCTAATGGATTAATTCACAGAGGAGGATAGTGTGAATTATAGATGAATATATTTCTGTGACTTAATCATTCAACCATGGAATATTAAGGAACTTAGCACTTAGTCCAGCTTCCCATCTCGTGTTTGATATTCCTTTATGGCCTTCCTGCCATGTAGCCAAACGTTCTGTGCTTTAGCAGGTCTGTAGTATATGAACTTATTTTATCTCATGGGAATTTATTTAATTGCTATATTCCTTTAGCAAGTCATCTCTTGAACCATGCTAAAATATCTCTCCTTGAAATTTCTGTCCTCGATGCCATGTAGAATAAGCTGAACCAATCCTCTTCAGACCGTTACCTAATTGAAAACTGCCCTCACATCACTCCCATGAGGCTTCCTTTCTCCAGGGTAAGCATCTTTAGTTCCTTCTAGTTCTCCTGTGATATGTGTTTTTATTCTTCCACTATCCTGATTACTCTCTGAATTACCTCACTCATTAATTCACTAAAAGTTTATTGAACATCTGGTAAACCTGTGATGTAACAATGAGCAGAGTAAGCTGTTCATGGTGTAGAGGTGGAAAAAGACAATTAAACATAGTATAATTCAGTGTTAGAAGTGATCTGATAGCTGTTAGCTGTAGGGATGCTCAGAGGAAGGGTGTGTAACTTAATCTCGGGGTCAGGGACAACTTCCTTTGGCATCTACATTGAGGGCTGAAGGAAGAGTTAGCCAGAAGCAAAGCATGTGTGGGACAGTAGAGGTACGAGGGTGTGAGAGCTTTCTATAGGAGAAGCCAACATGCTTAGAGTCTAGGAATATTTAGGTCTCTATTACAGTGGGATTCCCAGATAACCACCATTATCATTCTGAAAACTCAAATGCTATTAAAGAAGTCTGAAGCATGAAGTCTTAAGGTCTTTTGATGGTCTAATCATATTGCTAACTCATTTTCAACTTAGTGTCAATAGAGTCTCCAACTCCTTTTTTTATACTAATTGCTGTTAGCGTGAATGTTCCCAGCTACAATACAACACTGTGTAGTGGATCTGGATGGACCAAGTGCTTGAACTCACACTTATTTCCAGTTTCATCTGATTAGATTCCATTCTTACAAAACCACTTTGGATCTTGAACCTGCCATCCATTTCATTTGCCTCTGTTCTAATTTACATGGAGCCTTCAGTGCTGACAAGAATTTCTTTTATCTTTTTACCAGCTATTGATACATTTGTTGAACTTGAGTGAATACATATCACCCAAAACATAGATCCATTTAGTTATGATCAGTCAACCACATTCTAATCTATTTGAGTGTTGCCATTGAACCTACCTTTCTTTATATAACGTGCAAGGGTATCTTGAAAGACTCTTGCAAATTCCTCACTGAAGGCCTCTTAATCTCTGTCTCCTTACCTAATAACCTGTCAAAGTGTGAAATGAAGTTGGGCTGGCACAGCTGGAATAATTTCCTAAGTTGTTCTTGGTGATGGGCTCTGGTTTCTATGACTTCTGCTTCCTTTTCTGGGCAGCCCCAAACTTCCCTGTTAATGTGTCCCAGAAGTTTGCTGAAGATAAATGTCAGGCTCGCTGACTTCATCTGCCATTTTCTCCTTTTCACAAATGGAAGGGCACTTGTCCATCTTTTTTGTTCAGAATTCTCCATAGATCACTGCCATTGTCTCAGGCTAAAGGTGGGCTCAGCCAGAGCCTTTGAAAAGTGAAGAGGAGACCTCAGCTCCTCTTGACTTAGGGTAACTCAAACTTCTTAGAGGCATCTCTAGGTACTGCAGTTATTTGTTTTCCCTGTCCCCAGAACAGACCATGCACTATGCTTGTCAGGATGATTATTTAGTCTAAGGGCATGAGAACTGCAATTCTTTTGACCTTAGGTCACTGAACTGAATGATACACATGGGTCAAAAGCATTGTGGCTTCAGATATTTTAATCTAGAAAATTCTTTATTTTACGTCTATTGACTTAATGCTCTTTAGTACCAATAGAGCTCCTTCTTGGATACGATTAGATCATAGACTGTAAAGATTGTCTGAACATTTTTTGATGTGTGACACGTTATAAAATATATGTCCTGCATATCTTAGGCACTTTTTAATATGAAAATGTTGACCACATGTGGTAAGCTTGAGGGAGGTAAACAGCAAAGTTCCAGACCATTAATATAACTTGGGAAGCAACTTAAAATCAATGATTAAAGTCATCGTGTGAGAGACTTTTTCTACTAAAAGTGTTTCCTACTCCAATTAAAATTCTGGTAATTTATATCAGTGATTTAAAAATGTGGTTGATCATCAGAATGCCTTGAGGAGCTTTCTGAAAGCACAGAGTCCAGGGTCACCTCTTTAGAGTTACTGATTTCTGATTCAGGAAGCATAGGTGGGGCCTAGGAGTTTGTGTTTTTAATAAATCAGATAATTCTGAAAATAGGTCAATAGTATGCTACTCGTCTATATAATCTTTGTGACAGTCATACTATCAGAGGATTAGAGAGAGAGGTTATGAGTATGGGCATATATACGTGTGTGTGTGTGTGAGAGAGAGAGAGAACGGAAACTTAAAAATAATACATATGAAGAGAACTCACCAAAAGAGACAGGAAGAAGCCATCTCCATGTGAGAGGCAGCAAACATTTTTTTCAAAGCATCCACTAGAGGTGAATTTGACCACATCTCTAGTATCCAGTAGAACATATGTAGCAGAACACATGTAGTAGAAAATAGGAGCCAATATAGAAATAAAGCTAAGACTTTGTACTTAGAGCTTGAACATTGAAGATTTATAAACAGAAAGACTGAGAAATCTCTGAAGTTTATGTCAAAGACCTCATATAAGGGAATATCAGTTTTGCCACAGGTGGGTGTGGGACAAATCAGCATGGGGTCCAAAAAAGTTCAGTGGACAATCTAGGGCCAACTTCAGCTTCACCAAGGAAGGGGATTCTGAGAGATCCAGGACAAAGAAAATATCCTTAACCAGATCTGTCAAAGAATTTTACTTATTCCTTTGGAAAACTGTCTGGAAGTCATCTTAATCAGAGAACTATATCGTGTGTGTGTGTGTGTGTGTGTGTGTGTGTGTGTGTGTATTAGGTCATAGATTGTAAAGGATGCCTGAACATTTTTTAAAAATTTATATCATTTCTTTTAAGGAATAGTAAATTATCCAAAAATGGGAATGAAATAATGCTTACAAATTATTTGTATCCCATATATAAAGATAGAACACAATATAGAACACAAAATCAAACTTTATATCATGCTCCAGGACAAAGAAAATATCCTTAACCAGATCTGTCAAAGAATTTTACTTATTCCTTTGGAAAACTGTCTGGAAGTCATCTTAATCAGAGAACTATATCGTGTGTGTGTGTGTGTGTGTGTGTGTGTGTGTGTGTGTATTAGATCATAGATTGTAAAGGATGCCTGAACATTTTTTAAAAATTTATATCAGTCTTTTCCATGAATTCCTTGAAGATGAAACCCTTTTATAGGAACATTTTTGCAAAAGCATCAGAGTACACCCAGAACTGCCTGTAAATGACAAAAGACTTAAAAATGACCACGGTTAAAGATGCCTGAGCATTTTTGATAGTGACATGTTATGAAAAATGTATCCTTTATATCTTAGGCAGTTTTTGGCTGTTTTATATATATATATATATATATATATATGTATACACATACATATATATACACATATATATGTATATATGTGTATATGTATATATATATATATATATATATATATATATATATGTATGTATATATAATCAGCCATTTGCTTAAGTAAACCCAAAAGTAAATTGCATGTGGTTCCATAGTTTGGGTTCATCCACACATGAACAACATTGTATACCTTTCTTTAGTCCTAATTAAAAGGATTCCTTCAGGTAACTTCAACCTCAGCCAGCTAGACCAGCTGACAAAGTTGTTTATACCTGTTTATACCTGATTTCCCAGTGTGATTATTCAACAGTATACCTTTTTACTCTCAAAAGTACAGATGACATATTTTGTGGCCACATAAAAGGGGCTAATAGAGTCACAACTTATTAGACTTTAGCATTGGCAGTTTCTGCATTTGATTGGACCAATTCTTACTAGCTGAGTCTTCTCCAAGAATTGAAACTCACATTCCTAAACTTTCCTTGGGATCCAAACATGGTGAACATAATAATAGAAGTTGGCAAAGCATAAGGACAAAGATCTTCTCCCTTTTCCCTTCTTATTCCTGACATTATAGACAGAAGTAAAATACAAAATAGAAGGGGTCTGAAATACTCCAGGGATCTCTGTCCTCCATTTTATGGGTGATGATACTGGGATCCAGTGTTGCCAGTAGCCATTGGATGGCTTGTCCCCTAGACCAGCATACTTTTCATTTCTATCAGCATAAAAGGGGTCCTAGATAAACTCATTAAAAGGGAGGGATCTGAAGAACTGAGCTAACATGAAGGTAGAATTGTCCACAAATCCAAATGAAACTCTGGGCATTTGGAACTCTCATCAAGGGCAGCTTTGGGTAGAAAACTGTACAAAAGAGTCGGACAAAGAGGAAGCTTTTGATGCCCCTCGGTGCCAACAGCAATACCTTGGCTTGAGGGGCCGTTTCCGTTACTATTAAGTACCTCAAAGTAGGGCGGAAAATGTTAAAGAGAAATACTCTAGGGAAGGTCAGATCTAAATCTTCCTTTTAACATTCTCCATTTTCCTTCTCATCTTTTTTCTATATACACTGCTTTAACTGCTATACTTGGAAATAATCTACTGCTTAGTGTCCTGTTCAGGGACAATGTTGAGTAGAAGATACACTTTCTGTTTTTAATATGTGCTTAATTGTTGTTCAATGCATTGATTTGAATTCTACCTTTTCTCTGGGAAAATGAAGCAAGAGAAAATCTGAAATGGGGAAGATTATGACTAGAACTAAGGACTCATATATTCACCATAGGCATTGCCACTCATGAGGATGGGTTAACAGCAGAGTTCACAGACTAACAGCTGAAGGTCTTCAAGAGTACTTTGGATTCCTACCTACCTGGGATGTTAAGGATGAACTAAGTCTTTCTAAAAGCAGCAAGGTGCATGAAGCCCTTTCTTTTTTTTACGTTTTTAAATTTTTAATTTTTTATTGAAGTATAATTGATTTACAATGTTTCAGACATGCAACAAAGTGATTCAGTTATACATACACACACATATATGTGTGTATATATATATTCGTTTTTCAGATTATTTTCCCTTATAGGTTATTATAGTTCCCTGGACTATACAGTAGGTCCTTGTTTTTTATGTATATAGTAGTGTGTATCTGTTAATCCCAAATTCCTAATTTATTCCTCTTCCCTTTTGGTAACCACTAGTTTTTTTCTATGTCTGTGAGTCTATTTCTGTTTTGTAAATAAGTTCATTTGTATCATTTTTTAAAACTCCACATATAAGTGATATATATGATATTTGTCTTTCTCTGACTTACTTCACTTAGTATGATAATCTCTAGGTCCATCCATATTGCTGAAAATGGCATTATTTCATTCTTTTTTATGGCTGAATAATATTCCATTGTGTGTGTGTGTGTGTGTGTGTGTGTGTGTATACACACACATATAAAACAACTTTATCCATTCATCTGTCAATGGACATTCAGCTTGAATGAAGCCCTTTCTTGCCTTGTGATTAAATGACCTTGCACATTTGGAGGCTCATGTTCTCAGTGATCACTGAAAGATAAAAGCATAATTGAAAGGTTTATCTTCCTGATTTTCTTAGTGTATTCCAGAGCAGGTAGTCTCAGAGAATGAAGCCATGGACAAGTGAAGACTGAGAAACAGAACAGACCTAGGAGGGGAACTATGGCTGCTGACTTCACAGAGGGTTAAGTGTCCTTCTGCTTCACTGTGCCCCCTCACAAAGGCATTGCCAAGGGTACTCATTCCCTGGGTCACTAGGTCCTGAGAACCTTAGGTCTGGAATAGAAGGCAGGGTAGACTCTTTTGGGAGGTTTCTGTCGTACTCCAGAGCCATGGGAAAACAGACATGTACTTGTATCTCTAGTGCTGGCTTAAAACATGTCAAACTTGGGAGCTTTGCCTCTGCCTTCCTCCAGGGCCAGCCTTGTGGCAGAGCTTTATGGAGTGGGTCTATTCTACCCCACTGAAAGTGAAAAAAAATTCTAAAACTTTACCTTGGCAATATATGCATGATAAATAGAAAAGAGTAAGAAAGCTGTGATTTTTCTTTGAAAGTAAAAGTTTAAAAAAATGCATTGAGCGTAATAGACTGTCAACCACACTATCAAACTGAAAATTATAGCTGGACTCAGCAGACTTACAACATAAATTTGACAGATAGGGCAACAGCCAAGTGTTGCACAAATGCTGCCTGGGATCATAACTTCAATTCATCTCTGAGGAATCAACATGAAAGGTTTACTCTCCCAGATACTCATAGCCCTATAATTTCAGGGTCTGTTCTCACTGTGTGGGTGAATACAACCTTGAACTATGTCTACATTTTTTCATTTTATTTCAGGCAAATGAATTCCTCACAGGATATGTTGTTTGTACAATCAGGCATCCTTCTTATCATTGCCTTTGCGCTTTGCTTTGAATAATGCCAAGATAGCCAGAGACATAAATAAAATGGAACCTAAGAAAAATCCACGTTGCAACAAATAGCAATACTGACTTTGATGAATATTCTTTACTCTTGCCCACATTAGCCTGGAGTTCAGTCAGCTCTTTAGCCTTCAATGACTGAGTTTGCGGTTGCTTTTCTGGGAGATCAGAACAATGAAATCTAGCCTATTTTGATTCCAGCATTTCTTTCTTGTTAATAGAGTGTCTGCTTTGACTTACCAAATCTTGGAATTTGTAAGACTCTGAAAACTAAAGCATAATATTTACGTTGTTGTATATTGGGAGAGTGCCCACAAAATGCAAGTCATTATTTCAGTGCATAGGGTTTAATTGTGATATATTGGATTTTCTTGACTCAGGATTTGCTCAGCACCCTAAGGCGGAATTTAGAGATTGAAGAAACATATATATATATATATATATATATATATATATATATTTATTTATTTATTTATTTATTTATTTATTTATTTATTTATTTATTATTTTTTTCAAGTGCTAGACACTGATCTAGGTCTTAGGGAAGCACAGACATAATCTAGTCCTAAAAAGCACATAATCAATCTTGAGAGACAGACCCGGAAGAGCTAATCATTAATAACCACACATCATAATACACATTTTAATGTCTGCATCAATAAGTTGTTGTGGAAGCAGAAAAGAGGCACATCGAATTAATTTTGTTTAAGAGGAACAACAGAAGTGTCACAGGCAGTAATTAGGGTTTCAAGCTGGACTTTGAAAGAATAAGGATTTTATAGGATTTGTGAGGAGGTAAGGTTGGATTATAGTTTAACTTTGAGTTACATATTTTTAAAAAAGCGTTCTTTCATTTTTAAATTTTTTTATTGAAGTATAGTTGACTTACAATGTTGTGTTAGTTTCAGGTATACAGCAAAGTGATTCAGTTTTATATATATTATATATATATATTCTTTTTCAGATTATTTTCCATTATAGGTTATCATAAGATATTGAATATAGTTCCCTGTGCTATACAGTAAGTCCTTGTTATTTATCTATTTTATATATAGTAGTGTATATCTGTTAATCCCAAACTCCTAATTTATTCCCCCCACCCTTTCTCCTTTGGTAACTATAAGTTTGTTTTCTGTGTCTGTAAATCTATTTCTGTTAAAAAAAACTCTTAATGTCAGTGTTTATTATGTGACAGGAATAGTGCTAGACATTTAATATTGTAAAAGCCTATTTAATTATGATGACAACCCTATGGGAGAGGTAATATTAAAATCCTCTCTGGAGGTAAGGAAATTGAGACTCAGAGAGGTTAAGTTACTCCAGGTCACCCAGCTGCCAAGTAGTGAAGCTGGGATTTGAACCTGGTCTGTCTGACTCCAGCATCCAAGTTTGTAATGACAGCTCTGCAATGAAGACAGAGTTATTTCACTCAACATATTTAAATTATCAGTATTTTAATGGGACCTATTTGATTACAAACCGTGAGACCCTGCTATGAACCCACTTGCCTGAACTGGGCCTGGCACAGAGTCAGCACAGTTGGTGTCCAACTTGGACTCTGGGACTCTCAGTTTCAGTGTCAGCTTCACTACTCAAGTGATCTTGGAAAAGTTACATAAAACCAGGTAGCCCTGTCTCCTAGTCTGTAAAATGAATATACCAGTTCCTCCATTATGCGGTATTAGGTGGGATGAAAGGAAATGACACATGTGGATGGCTTAGCACAGTGCTGGCACATAATGAGTCATTCATGAAGGTACTGGTTACCATATATTTACATTTCTGAGTAATTTGCCATCTAGCAATTCCAACTCTCCCCATCTTTACATGAAGGCCATGCTCAAAGTTTGCTTTCTACTCAGTATTAGAAAGTAAAACAACAGCATGTAAAACTTTCTGTAACTCAGACTGACTTTCATCCTAATTAGTATTAGCTAATAAGATTTTGTTTTACTTTATTACTAATCCTGGGTGTTTATGTGGTGTCTGACAAGCCATAGGAACCCACATGCATTTTATCTTATTTTAATTTAATTTAATTTTACTTTATTTTATTTTTTATTCAATGTTTTTAAACTAAAAAAAAGAAAAAAAAAGTTCACACATTTCTCCTGCCCCACCCCTTGTCTCTTGCAAGCACCAATCTTTTCTCTGTGTCTATGAGCTTGGCTATTTGTTTGTTTGTTTGTTTTGGTTTTGTTTGTTTGGCTTTTTTAGATTCTACATACAGGAGAGATCGTATGGTATTTTTTTTTCTCTCTGACTTATTTCATTTAGCATAATGCCCTTGAGGTCCATCTATGTTGTTGCAAATGGCAAGATTCTTTTTTATGGCTTAATAATATTCCACTATATATATATATGTATATGTATATGTGTATATATATATATATATATATACACATATAAAATTTCTTTATTCATTCATCCATCAACACACTTAGGTTGTTTCCACATCTTGGCTGTTGTAAATAATGCTACAAAGAATATGGGGGTGCATATATCTTTTAGAATAAGTTTTAATTTTCTTTGAATAAACACCAAGAAGTGGGATTACTGGATCATATGGCAGTTATATTTTTAATTTTTTGACGAACCTCCATACTGTTTTCCGTAGTGGCTGCACCAATTTATATTCTCACCAACAGTGCACAAGGGCTCCCCTTTCTCCACAGTCCTCACCAATATTTCTTATTTGTTGTCTTTTTGATAATAGCCATCCTAACAGGTGTGAGTTGTTATCTCACTGTGATTTTGATTTGCATTTCCCTGATGATTAATATGTTGAGCATCTTTTCATGTACCTGTTGGCCATCTGTGTGTCTTTTGGACAAATGTCTATCCACATCGTCTGCCCATTTTTTATACTCTTTTTGTTTGTTTGTTTGTTTTCCTACTAAGTTGTACAAGTTCTTTATGTATTTTGGTTATTAGCCCATTATCACATATATATATATATTTTTTAACATCTTTATTGGAGTATAACTGTTTTACAATAGTGTGTTAGTTTCTCCTTTACAACAAAGTGAATCAGTTATACATATACATATGTTCCCATATCTCTTCCCTCTTGCGTCTCCCTCCCTCCCACCCTCCCTATCCCACCCCTCTCATGGTCACAAAGCACAGAGGTGATCTCCCTGTGCTATGCGGCAGCTTCCCACTAGCTATCTAATTTACATTTGGTAGTGCATATATGTCCCTGCCACTCTCTCACTTCGTCACAGCTTACCCTTCCCCCTCCCCATGTCCTCAAGTCCATGCTCTAGTAGGTCTGTGTTTTATTCCCATCCTACCACTAATCTCTTCATGACATTTTTTTAGATTCCATATATATGTGTTAGCATACGGTATTTGTTTTTCTCCTTCTGACTTACTTCACTCTGTATGACAGACTCCAGGTCTATCCACCTCATTACAAATAACTCAGTTTCATTTCTTTTTATGGCTGAGTAATATTCCATTGTATATATGTGCCACATCTTCTTTATCCATTCATCTGTTGATGGACACTTAGGTTGCTTCCATGCCGTGACTGTCTTTAAATAAAAACCATTATTTCTCCTACTGGTTCCTTGGCTGCTGCTTCTGTTGTACAGATCTTCCTCAACTTACCATGGGGTTACGTCCCAGTAAACCCATGGTAAGTTGAAAATATCATAAATTGAAAATGCATTTAATACACCTGACGTGTCAAACATCACTGCTTAGCTTCACCTACATTCAGTGCACTCAGAACACCTAGGTTAGCCTATAGTTGGGCAAAATCATCTAATGCAAGGACTATTTTTTAATAAAGTGCTGACCATCTCGTGTAATTTATTGACTACTGTACTGACAAGCAGAGTGCTTGTCTGGGTCCGTGGTGGTTGCATCTATCCGCTGTCTCCTGGTGTGGTCGCGTGGCTGGTGGGGAGCTGGGGCTTTGCCACCCAGCATCAGGAGGAAGTGTCTTTCCCCATACGGTGGGCCCGAGGAAAGCTCAAAATTCAAAAGTCGAAGTAGTTTCTACTGAATGCGTATTGCTTTCGCATTACTGTAAAGTTAAAAAATCCTAAGTTGATTTTCTTACTCGTGAAAAGTATATTCAGTCACTCGGTAATACTGATTTCCGTTCAAGAACGCTATAGTCGAGTTGGAGAGAAAAGATGAACACACAGGAGGAGAGGCAAAGAATTTCCCCCTGAAAACTGGTTGGTATAGCGTGCTCTAGGATCTCAGAGGGAAAAGAATCAACAGAGGGTAGTCCTGGAGGGCTTTACGGAGGAGGTGGGAATTGAGCTTGTTCTTAGCGGATGGTTAGTATTGGAGCAGCTGGAGAGAACAGAGAGAGAGGGAAGGCGTTGAAGATGTGGAACAAGACGGATAAAGCGTGGAGGTGAGCAGAGAGCTGCGTGCTTGTCCCAGCCAATCCTGATGAACTCAAGTGATTAGTTCAGAACCGCTCCCGTGGGGGTGTCATCTCCATCCTCAAGGACCCCAGGAGTGGAGGCAGAGGACAGGTGGCGAGGAACGAGCGCAGCCCTGGGCCACGGGGAAGGTTCACCCACTGCACCCGGATGCCGAGGGGGAGGGGCTCCGAGGAGGGAGGGATGCTCAGGCGGGGACAGCGCTGCACAGATGCAGGGAATGGGGGGCGGGGCTGGGGG
>NC_041224.1:85395843-85396856 GCF_002837175.3 Physeter macrocephalus
GGAAGAAAGGAAGGAAGAAAGGAAGAAAGAAAGGGAGAAGACAAAATAAAGTAGGATAAAATATAGTTATTAAAATAAAAAATTATTATTAAGAAGAAAAATTTCTATTAGAAAAACAAAAAACGGGTCGGTCTAACCATAGGACAAATGGTGGAAACCAAGCTCTACAGACCAAATCTCACACAGCAGCACACACATACACACTCACAAAAAGAAAAAAGGGGAAAATAATAGTATATCTTGCTCCCAAAGTCCACCTCCTCAACTTGGGATATTTCGCTGTCTATTCAGGTTTTCCGCTGATGCAGGGCACTTCAAGTTGATTGTGGAGCTTTAATCCGCTGCTTCTGAGGCTGCTGGGAAAAACCTCCCCCTCTCCTCTTTGTTCGCACAGCTCCTGGGGTTCAGCTTTGGACTTGGCCCCGCCTCTGCGTGTAGGTCGTCCGAGGGCGTCTGCCCTTCGCTCAGACAGGACGGGGTTAAAGAAGCAGCTGATTCAGGGCCTCTGGCACAGGCCGGGGGGGAGGGAGGGGCACGGATGCGGGGCGAGCCTGCGGCAGCAGAGGCCAGCGTGATGCTGCACCGGCCCGAGGCGCGCCACGCGTTCTCCCGAGGAAGCTGTCCCTGGATCCCGGGGCCCCGGCAGTGGCGGGCTGCACGAGCTCCCGGGAGGGGCGGTGTGGAGAGTGACCTGTGCTCGCACACAGGCCTCTTGGTGGCGGCAGCAGCAACCCTAGTGTCCCACGCCCGTCTCTGCTGTCCGCGCCGACAGCCGCGGCTCGCGCCCGTTGCTGGAGCTCCTTTACGCGGTGCCCTTAATCCCCTCTCCTCGCGCACCAGGAAGCAAAGAGGCAAGAAAAAGCCTCCTGTCTCTTCGGCAGCTCCGCGCCCGTTTCTGGAGCCCCTTTAAGCGGTGCCCTTAATCCCCTCTCCTCGCGCACCAGGAAGCAAAGAGGCAAGAAAAAGCCTCCTGTCTCTTCGGCAGCTCCGCGCCCGTTTCTGGAGCCCCTTTA
>NC_041224.1:85397010-85424606 GCF_002837175.3 Physeter macrocephalus
GCACCGATCCTCTGTGTGGGAATCTCTCCGCTTTGCCCTCTGCACCCCGCTGCTGTGCTCTCCTCCGAGGCTCCGGAGCTTCCCCCTCCGCCACCCACAGTCACCGCCCGCAAAGTGGCTTCTAGGGTGTGGGAACCTTTCCTCCTTCACAGCTCCCTCCCACTGGTGCAGGTCCCGTCCCTATTCTTTGTCTCTGTTTATTCTTTTTTCTTTTGCCTACCCAGGTACGTGGGGGGTTTCTTGCCTTTTGTGGGGTCTGAGGTCTTCTGCCAGCGTTCGGTGGGTGTTCTATAGGAGAAGTTCCACGTGTAGCTGTATTTCTGATGTATCTGTGAGGAGGAAGGTGATCTCCGTGTCTTACTCTTCCGCCATCTTGCCTGCTAATCCTATCATATATATTATTTACAATTATTTTATCCTATTCAGTAGGTTACCTTTTTATTTTGTTGATGGTTTCTTTGCTGTGCAGAAGCACTTCAGTTTTAGTTTGTTTATTTTTGTTTTTGTTGCGTTTGCTTTTGGTGTCAGATTAAAAAAAGAAATCCTTGCCAACACCTATATCAAGGAGCTTACTGCCTTTGTTTTCTTCTAGGAGTTTTGTTGTTTAAAGTCTTACATTCAAATCTATAATCTATTTTGAGTTAATTTTTGTGTATGATGTAAGACAGTGGTCCAGTTTCACTCTTTTGCTTGTGCCCAATTTTCACAACACCATTTATTGGAGAGACTGTTCTTTCCCCACCATATGTTCTTGGTTCCTTTGTCATAAATTAATTGACCATATATGCATGGGTTTATTTCTGGACTCTCTATTCTATTCCATTGATCTATGTGTCTGTTTTTATGTCAATGCCATACCTGTTTTAATTACCAAAGCTTTGTAATGTAGTTTGAAATCAACAAGCTTGATGCCTCTAGCTTTGTTTATCTTTCTCAAGCTTGCTTTTGTGGTTCCATACAAATTTTAGGATTGTTTGTTCTATTACTATGAAAAATACCATTGGAATTTTGATAGGGATTGCATTGAATTTGTATATTGCTTTGGGTAGTATGGACATTTTAACAATATTAATTCTTATAATCAATGGGCATGGACTATCCTTCCATTTATTTGTGTCCTTCAGTTTCTTTCATTAATGTCTTGTAGTTTCAATACACAAAACTTTCACCTCCTTGGTGACATTTATTCCTAGGTGTTTTATTCTTTTTGATGCAGTTGCAAATGGATTTGTTTTCTTAATTTCTCTTTCTGATAGTTTGTTATTAGTGTAAAAAAACACAAAAGATTGTCTACTGATTTTTATCCTGCAACTTTACTGCATTTGTGTATTAGTTTTAACAATTTTTTGATGGCGTCTTTAAGGTTTTCTATATACAATGTCATGTCATCTGCAAATAGTGGCAGTTTTATTTCTTCCTTTCTAATGCAATTTCCTCTTGCATTTAAAAATGTTACTGCTTATTTAATAGGCTGTATCAGCTTGGGGACTGAATTGTAATAATTACATTAGAACCCTACTGTGGTGCTGGTTGATGTGATCTCCCTCTTTGACTTCCTGGAGCCTACCTTCTATCATATCTTCCGTTGAGACTCCTGGTTGCCCTGACATGGGGCGGGCAGTTTAAAATAACCTCAAATGCTTCCCCTCCTTTCAGCAGAGCTGAATATCCTGGGGCCCTAGGACTGTGCACTGAAATCCACAACAGTTCTGAATCTTCTTTCCCATCATACAGCTCTGGAGCCCAGGGACTCACCTTTTATCCTCCCCACCTTCACCCAAGTTAGGGTCTTCAGTGTTTCTCAGCTCCCAGAACTGAGCTTCAGCTTGTGGCTCAAGATTCTGTTTGTCCAGGACCCAGCTGAGGGGCTTGTGAGTAGCTTGCCCTGGCATCCAATCTCATGACAAACAACTATGCATGCGTCAAATTGCAGTTAATATAACCCAATATTAATACATTATTATTAACCAAAACCTACTTTATTCAGATGTCTTTAGCTTTTACTTAATGTACTTTTTTTTTTTTTTTTGGTCCCAGGACCCCATCCATGACATCGCATTACATTTAGTTGTCATATCTCCTATGAGTTTCTTGGACTTTGTTTTTGATGACCTTTATAGTTGTAAGGAGTACTGGTCAGGTATGTTGCAGAATGCCCCTTAATTGGGATTTGTCTCGTATTTTTCTCATGATTAGATTGGTGTTATGGGTAAAACCCATAAAAAGTCATTTTCATGGGTAAAGGTCATGGTTAAAAAGTCATTTTCATCACATCATACTAAAGGTAATTCTATTAACTGACATCCTGCTATTGATGTTGACCCGGCTGAGTTGGTGTTTTTCAGGTTCCTCCACTGTAGAGTTACTATCTTTTTTCCCCCATTTCTATACTGTACTCTTTCTGACCAATGTTATTCACTTAAATAATATCAGGTCACCACCAAAGATTGCAGAGATAAAGAAGAGCTTAGTTAGATAAAAGCCTGAAGGAGGTCAGGAGATCTAAGACCTGAGGCTATTCTGTTTTGGGTTTAATTTGTTCCTGGGTCTGGTGGCAGGAAAAATTGAAAGAATTTTCTTTGAGAACTATGAGGAGAGGGCTCCTGGCAGATGTAAGCCAATATGTCAGCATAGGGACAGGCCCCACTGATGGGAATGACTCCTGTCCCCATACTCTCTCAGGGTGCTGGTGAGGGGCCAGGCTGCAGGGCCACTGGGGGCCACGCTGGAGGTCCGTCCTTGTGCTTTCATCAAGGCTGACGTTGACAATGTGCATAACAAAATGGCCAGGGGTGGCTCAGCTGTGGCTCACGCCAAGGGAAGTCTGACAGGCACCAGCTAAAGCTGATGGTCAGCAGCCTGGTAGCACTGAGGTGGAGTGACCCAGCTAGACTTGGAGAGATGAGGATTCTGAGTGAATTCCTTGAAAGAAGATGCAGTTCCTTTCACTTTCTTTTTGGCCATTGGCCACATCTTTAATGGATGGTTAGAGGACTTTTATACAGAGTCAGGATGGATAGCATCTTTCTAAATAGGCCTGTTTAGCTCCTTCTAGAACGGGATGGTGGCAGATCCTGCTCAGGAATGTTCCATGGAAATTAAATCAGTGTTAGATTGGGAGCGAGTCTCAGGGAAACATTAAATGGAATATATTTATCTGAGGAAACCAGTTACTCCAAAATCCTCCCCTTGACATATAGATGTGTGAGGCACTTTTCTTGGAGAAAGAAGTTTCACCCTGTGTAGGGGTCTGACCTGTGAGAACTCTGGCATATGCTCTGTGGTCACTGGCACCTCCAGGAGGGCATCCCTCAGCTTATGCTGCCAGGAACAACACACACTCAGTCTCTGAGCTTCAGCCTTTCTCTGTTAGGTTTGATGAATTCACTAACATATATACTAGGACATCCAGAAACCAATATTGAGGGAGTGGGGAAGGAAGGGGTGGGGATATACAGAGCATCTTTCCTGGATAACTCTCTTCTCTCCCTTTCTGCTACCTTGAATTTATCTCTGCAGCCCTTTCCCCTAGGGACAATGCTTTATGAAGCCTAAGCTATGAGAGCCAGTTTGTAAGACTTTCCTGACTATTCCATCATCCCAAGATGGGGCAAATGCAAAGAATTCTAGTTGATCCAGACAGTGGAGGAATCTACAGGCATCTTAAGACCTGTCTACACATCCAGCCAGTCTTTTTACTGTAGCTGAAACGTTTGATCCTTCACTTACCTAGTCATTTCAGCTTTTAAACAAAATGGAGTCTAGGTAGTTACCTGACCAAATTAACCTTTTTGATGACAGTACTAACCATCTGGGTTAATGACCCCTGTGAAACCAGTTGTCCACCCAAGTGGAGTTTTATGACTCTTATTTTCTTTGACCTTTATTCTGCCTGTCCAGTTATCTGACAACATGTGTCTAAAAAGTGAAAAAGGTCCACTTGCTTTACACTGAATTCAATATCTGACCTTGCTCCTCAGCTGTCGAGTATATTGTTTAGATCATGAAATTGATGAGGCGAGGAGAATCAATGCTGAGAGGAGAATAAGCGAAATGCAGTAGGAGCACAGCAAAGACCTCACAGTGCAGTTTGCTTATATTTAAATTAACTGATGCTAATTTATTTACTTATTATATTTATGGGATACACCCACTGCTTATTAGCCCCTGGATACATTTTAAGAGGATCATAAAAAGAGACACTTCCTGTCATTATGGCTAATTAACATTCAAACTGACTAACTAACATTTAAACGCTAAGAATAAAATCAGTCATGGGCCAGTCAACATTTTCATCAAATGTTCTTAAATAGAATTCATTAGTTGGTTCTCTCTCCTCTACTTTTCTACCTGCTGCCAAAAAATCTGGCATCAGAGAATGTTGGAATTGATCAGGGGAACTATATCGTTACCTCTGTGACAATTAATATCTGATGTGTTTCTGGGCTCATACAAGGCAGTATGCAAAGCTTGATTAAATGGACAAGGCTTCCTCCCAGTAGTGGTTTATAATCCAGCTATACTAGATACAGAAGAAATGAACACGTAACACTCAGTCCTATTGTTCTGGATTTATTTTTCTCACACAGCCACAACAATTACTGAAGCTTATAAATTAGGGTGTGTGTCCAATAGTAAGTATTCTTGATTGAATATGTGTGCTGAAAGACCCTTGAGCTACCGTATATCCATTCGGTTGAAACATATGAAGCACAGGGAAAAATACTGATTGGACAACTCAGATGGTTATTCTTGTAATTTCTAGGGGAAGAGAAAGTGAAGAAAATACATTTTTTTGGTCATTAATCTACCCAAGTAAATCTCTACATAAGCACATATGAGTCCCACATTAAAAACATGTTGACATTAAAATTTTCATCCCTGTTTTCTTTCTTTTTTTTTTTTAGAAACTGTCCTACATGTTTTGTAAACAGGTGACATTTTTGCCACTGGAGGGGAAGGGGGAATGGAGAGTTAGTTTTTAGTGAGTACACAGTTTCAGTTTGGGAAGATGAAAACATTCTAGACATGGTCGGTGGTGATGGTCGCACAACAATGTGAATGTATTTAGTGCCACTGAATTGTCCACTTAAAAATGGTAAATTTTATGGGAGTTCCCTGGTGGTCTAGTGTTTAGGACTCGGTGCTCTCACTGCTGTGGCCTGTATATCTTCTTTGGAGAAATGTCTGTTTAGATCTTCTGCCCATTTTTGGATTGGGTTTTGTTTTGTTTTGTTTTTTTGTTATTGAGCTGCATGAGCTGCTTGTATATTTTAGAGATTAATGCTTTGTCAGTTGCTTCATTTGCAAATATTTTCTCCCATTATGAGGGTTGCCTTTTCATCTTGTTTATGTTTTCCTTTGCTGTGCAAAAGCTTTTAAGTTTCATTAGGTACCATTTGTTTATTTTTGCTTTTATTTCCATTTCTCTAGGAGGTGGGTCAAAAAGGATCTTGCTGTGATTTATGTTATAGAGTGTTCTGCCTACATTTTCCTCTAAGAGTTTAATAGTGTCTGGCCTTACATTTAGGTCTTTAATCCATTTTGAGTTTATTTTTGGGTATGGTGTTAGGAAGTGTTCTAGTTTCATTCTTTTACATGTAGCTATCCAGTTGTTCGAGCACCACTTATTGAAGAGGCTGTCTTTTCTCCATTGTATATTCTTTCCTCCTTTATCAAAGATAAGGTGACCATATGTGTGTGGGTTTATCTCTGGGCTTTCTATCCTGTTCCATTGATCTATATTTCTGTTTTAGTGCAAGTACCATACTGTCTTGATACCTGTAGCTTTGTAGTATAGTCTGAAGTCAGGGAGCCTGATTCCTCCAGCTCTGTTTTTCTTTCTCAAGATTGCTTTGGCTATTTGGTTTTTTGTGTGTTTCCATACAAACTGTGAAATTTTTTGTTCTAGATCTGTGAAAAATGCCATTGATAGTTTGATAGGGATTGCACTGAATCTGTAGATTGCTTTGGGTAGTATAGTCATTTTCACAATACTGATTCTTCCAATCCAAGAACATGGTATATCTCTCCATCTGTTTGTATCATCTTTAATTTCTTTCATGAGTGACTTATAGATTTCTGCATACAGGTCTTTTGTCACCTTACGTAGGTTTATTCCTAGGTATTTTATTCTTTTTGTTACCCTGGTAACAGAGAGTGTTTCCTTAATTTCTCTTTCAGATTTTTCATCATTAGTGTAGAGGAATGCAAGAGATTTCTGTGCATTAATTTTTTATCCTGCAACCTTACCAAATTCACTGATATGTTCTAGTAGTTTTCTGGTGGCATCTTTAGGATTCCTTGTGTATAGTGTCATGTCATCTGCAAACAGTGACAGTTTTACTTCTTTTCCAGTTTGAATTCCTTTTATTTCTTTTTCTTTTCCGATTGCCATGACTAAAACTTCCAAAACTATGTTGAATAATAGTGGTGAGAGTGGGCAACCTTGTCTTTTTCCTGATCTTAGAGGAAATAGTTTCAGTTTTTCACCATTGAGAACAATGTTGGCTGTGGGTTTGTCATATATGTCCTTTATTATGTTGGGGTAAGTTCCCTCTATGCCTACTTTCTGGAGGGTTTTTTATCATAAATAGGTGTTGAATTTTGTCAAAAGATTTTTTTGCATCTATTGAGATGATCATATGGTTTTTCTCCTTCATTTTGGTAATATGGTTTATCACATTGATTGATTTGCATATATTGAAGAATCCGTGCATTCCTGGGATAAAACCCACTTGATCATGGTGTATGATCCTTTTAATGTGCTGTTAGATTCTGTTTGCTAGTATTTTGTTGAGGATTTTTGCATCTACATTCATCAGTGATTTTGGCCTGTAGTTTTCTTGTTTTGTGACATCTTTGTCTGGTTTTGTTATCAGGGTGATGGTGGCCTCATATAATGAGTTTGGGAGTGTTCCTCCCTCTGCTATATTTTGGAAGAGTTTGAGAAGGATAGGTGTTAACTCTTCTCTAAATGTTTGAGAGAATTCGCCTATGAAACCATCTGGTACTGGGCTTTTATTTGTTGGAAGATTTTTAATCACAGTTTCAATTTCAGTGCTTGTGGTTGGTCTGTTCACATTTTCTGTCTCTTCCTGGTTCAGTCTTGGAAGGTTGTACTTTAGATTCTGTTTGCTAGTATTTTGTTGAGGATTTTTGCATCTACATTCATCAGTGATTTTGGCCTGTAGTTTTCTTGTTTTGTGACATCTTTGTCTGGTTTTGTTATCAGGGTGATGGTGGCCTCATATAATGAGTTTGGGAGTGTTCCTCCCTCTGCTATATTTTGGAAGAGTTTGAGAAGGATAGGTGTTAACTCTTCTCTAAATGTTTGAGAGAATTCGCCTATGAAACCATCTGGTACTGGGCTTTTATTTGTTGGAAGATTTTTAATCACAGTTTCAATTTCAGTGCTTGTGGTTGGTCTGTTCACATTTTCTGTCTCTTCCTGGTTCAGTCTTGGAAGGTTGTACTTTTCTAAGAATTTTTTCATTTCTTCCAGGTTGTCCATTTTATTGGCATAGAGTTGCTTTGTAGTAGTCTCTCATGATCCTTTGTATTTCTGCAGTGTCAATTGTTACTTCTCCTTTTTCATTTCTAATTCTGTTGATTTGAGTCTTCTCCCTTGTTTTCTTAGGAGCCTGGCTAATGATTTATCAATTTTGATTATCTTCTCAAAGAAACAGCTTATAGTTTTATTGATTTTGCTGTTGTTTCCTTCATTTCTTTTTCATTTATTTCTGATCTGATCTTTTTGATTTCTTTCCTTCTGCTAAATTTGGGGTTTTGGTTCTTTCTCTAATTGCTTTAGGTGTAAGATTGGGTTGTTTATTTGAGATTTTTTCTTGATTTTTGAGGTAGGATTGTATTGCTATAAAATTCCCTCTTAGATCTGCTTTTGCTGCATCCCATAGGGTTTGGGTCATCATGTTTTCTTTGTCATTTGTTTCTAGGTATTTTTTTGATTTCCTCTTTGATTTCTTCAGTGATGTCTTGGTTCTTTAGTAGTGTATTATTTAGCCTCCATGTGTTTGTATTTTTTACAGTTTTTTTCCTGTAATTAATACCTAGTATGATAGCGTTGTGGTCAGAAAAGATACTTGATACGATTTCAGTTTTCTTAAATTTACCAAGGCTTGATTTGTGACCCAAGATATGATCTATCCTGGAGAATGTTCCGCATGCACTTGAGAAGAAAATGTATTCTGTTGTTTTTGGATGGAAAATCCTATAAATATCAGTTAAGTGCATCTGGTCTAATGTGTCATTTAAAGCTTGTGTTTCCTTATTTATTTTCATTTTGGATGATCTATTTGTGAAAGTGGGGTGTTTAAGTCCCCTAGTATTATTATGCTGCTGTCAATTTCCTCTTTTATGACTGTTAGCATTTGCCTTATATATTGAGGTGCTCCTATGTTGGGTGCATAAATATTTAAAACTGTTATATCTTCTTCCTGGATTGATCCCTTGATCATTATGTAGTGTTCTTCTTTGTCTCTTGTAATAGTCTTTATTTTAAAATCTCTTTTGTCTGGTATGAGAATTGCTACTCCAGCTTTCTTTTGATTTCCATTCACGTGGAATATCTTTTTCCCTACCCTCACTTTCAGTCTGTATGTGTCCCTAGGTCTGAAGTGGGTCTCTTGCAGGCATCATGTATATGGGTCTTGTTTTTGTATCCATTCAGCCAGACTGTGTCTTTTGGTTGGAACATTTAATCCATTTACATTTAAGGTAATTACCGATATGTATGTTAGTATTACCATTTTCTTAATTGTTTTGGGTTTGTTATTGTAAGTCTTTTCCTTCTCTTGTGTTCCCTGCCTAGAGAAGTTCCTTTAGCATTTGTTGTAGAGCTGGTTTGGTGGTGCTGAATTCTCTTAGCTTTTGCTTGTCTATAAAGGTTTTAACTTCTACATCAAATCTGAATGAGAACCTTGCTGTGTAGAGTAATCTTGGTTGTGGGTTTTTCCCTTTCATCACTTTAAATATGTCCTACCACTCCCTTCTGGCTTGCAGAGTTTCTGCTGAAAGATCAGTTGTTAGCCTCATGGGGATTCCCTTGTATTTTATTTGTTGCTTTTCCCTTGCTGCTTTTAATATTTTTTCTTTGTATTTAATTTTTGATAATTTGATTAATATGTGTCTTGGCGTGTTTCTTCTTTGAATTTATCCTGTATGGGACTCTCTGCGCTCCCTGGACTTGATTGACTATTTCCTTTCCTATTTTAGGGAAGTTTTCAACTGTAATTTCTTCAAATATTTTCTCAGACCCTTTCTTTTTTCTTCTTCTTCTGGGACGCCTATAATTTGAATGTTGGTGCATTTAATATTGTCCCAGAGCTCTCTGAAACTGTCCTCAATCTTTTCATTCTTTTTTCTTTATTCTGCTCTGTGACAGTTATTTCAACTATTTTATCTTCCAGGTCACTTATTTGTTCTTCTGCCTCAATTATTCTGCTATTTATTCCTTCCAGAGAATTTTTAATTTCATTTATTGTGTTGCTCTTCATTGTTTAGTCTTCAGTTCTTCTAGGTCTTAGTTAACCGTTTCTTGTATTTTCTCCATTCTATTTCTGAGATTTTGGATCATCTTTACTATCATTCCTCTGAATTCTTTTTCAGGTAGACTGCCTATTTCTTCTTCATTTGTTTGGTCTGGTGCGTTTTTACCTTGCTCCTTCATCTGCTGTGTGTTTCTCTGTCTTCTCATTTTGCTTACCTTTCTGTGTTTGGGGTCACCTTTTCACAGGGTGCAATTTTGTAGTTCCTGTTGTTTTTGGTGTATGCCCCCAGTGGGTGAGGTTGGTTTAGTGGCTTGTGTAGGCTTCCTGGTACAGGGGACTGACTGGTGCCTATATTCTGGTGGGTGAGGCTGGACCTTGTCCTTCTGGTGGGCAGAGCTGTGTCCGGAGGTATGTTTTGGAGTGTCTGTGAACTTAGTATGACTTTAGGCAGCCTCTCTGCTAATGGGTGGGTTTGTATTCCTGTCTTGCTAGTTGTTTGGCATGGGGTGTCCAGCACTGGAGCTTGCTGGCTGTTGGCTGGAGCTGGGTCTTTGTGTTGAGACAGAGGTCTTTGGGAGAGCTCTTGCCGATTGTTATTACATTGGGTCAGGAGGTCTCTGGTGGTCCAATAACTTGGACTAGGCTCTCCCACCATGGAGGCTCAAGCCCGACGCCTGGCCAGAGCACCAAGACCCTGCCAGCTGCATGGCTCAGAAGAAAAAAAAAAAAGAACAGATAGAACCCTCCAAAAAATGGTATAAGGAAACTAAACAGACAAAATCACACAAAGAAACATACACACACACACTCACAAAAGAGAAAAAGGAAGAAAGCAAAGAAACCAATAAACAATCCACCAATGATAATAAGTGCTAAAAACTAAACTAAGATAAACATAAAACCAAAATCAGATGCAGAAAGCAAACCCCAAGTCTACAGTTACTCCCAAAGTCCACCACCTCAATTTTGGGAACATTCGTTGTCTATTCAGGTATTCCACAGATGCAGGTACATCAAGTTGATTGTGGGGAGTTAATCTGCTGCTCCTGAGGCTGCGTGGAAAAATTTCCCTTTCTCTTCTTTGTTCACACAGCTCCTGGGGTTCAGCTTTGGTTTTGGCCCTGCCTCATTGTAGGCCACCTTCAGGCATCTGTTCCCCTCCCAGACAGGAGGGGGTTAAAGCAGCAGCTGATTAGCGCTCTCTTTCTCACTCAGGTTGGGGAGAGGGAGGGGTACAGTAGTCATAATTGGAATGTGGTACGAGCCTGTGGTGGCAGAGGCTGGTGTGACATTGCAACTGCCTGAGGCATGCCATGTGTTCTCCCGGGGAAATTGTCCCTGGATCATGGGACCCTGGCAGTGGAGTGCTGCACAGGCTCCCAGGGGGGCATGGGTGGTCATCTGCGCTTGCACACAGGATTCTTGGTGGCAGTGGCAGCAATGTTAACAGTCCATGCCTGTCTCTGGAGTCCAAGATGATAGCTGCAGCTCGCACCCATCTCTGGAGCTTGCTTAGGTGGTACCCTGCCTTCTGTGGGCACGTGGAGTAGGAAGCCCCTCTCCTCGCGCACCCCGAAACAATGGTCTCTTGCCTCTCAGGCAGGTCCAGACCTTTTCCCGGACTCTGTCCCGGCTAGCTGTGGTGCACTAGCCGCCTTCAGGCTCTCTTCACGCAGCCAACCCCAGTCCTCTCCCTGGGGTCTGACCTCCGAAGCCCAAGCCTCAGTTACCAGCCCCCATCCGCCCTGGCAGGTGAGCAGACAAGCGTCTCAGGCTGGTGAGTGCTGGTCGGCACCGATCCTCTGTGCGGGAATCTCTCCACTTTGCCCCCTGCACCCCTCTTGCTGCATTCTCCTCTGTGGCTCCGAAGCTTCCCCCCCGCCACCAACCCCCGTCTCTGCCAGTGAAGGGCCTTCCTAGTTTGTGGAAACTTTTCCCCCTTCACCTTCCTCCCAGAGTTGCAGGTCCCGTCTGAATTCTTTTGTCTCTGTTTTTCCTTTTTTCTTTTGCCCTACCCAGGTATGTGGGGATTTTCTTGCCTTTTGGGAAGTCTGAGGTCTTCTGCCAGCATTCAGTAGGTGTTCTGTAGGAGTTGTTCCACAAGTAGATGTATTTTTGATGTATTTGTGGGGAGGAAGGTGATCTCCATGTTTTACTACTCTGCCATCTGGAAGGTGACCTCAGTTTCTTTCTCTAAGATGGTATTCAGAGTCTCCCTGGGGTAACTGCTATGGAAACTTCTTAATTTTTTCTTCCAACCCTTTCCTCTCTCCCCTTTGCTGGCCCATTTCTTATTGAACTCCTTAATTCTGAGCCTTATATGCATATAGATGACTCTTGACTTACCCCTCTCTGTAGAGGTAGGAAGAGTGGGTGTAGGAGGGGTCTAGTGTCATCCTATTGTGACTAAGCTTGGTGGAAGTTCCATCTCTGGCCCAAACTATGCATCACTAGAGTCAGATGGAGTGGAAGAGAAAGGGGAAGCCTGCCACATAAGATAAGCCAAAGACGACATTCAAAATAAGTAATAAAATAGGCAAATATGGAGTATTGTAAATTTAAGAAAAAAAGTAGACATAAAATGGAATAAATGTGTCCATTGGGTTTGTGGGAGCAAGTTCCTTGGTGAGAAAGATGGTCTTGTCCAGGGTTGGCTTTTTGTGCAAGAAGAGTTTGGAAGCAAAGAAATTCTAGCTATTTTCCATCCATTCAGTAGATGATTGACATGCTCCCAATAAGTGACAAGTGCTGGGCTAAGCCTTGTATAGAGTTATAAACACCAGAGACATGGCCTTTGCTCCAATGGCAGTTACACTAAGTTAATAAGAAGAATTGTATTATAAATTAATATTAGTTGACAACCATGATCTCAAAATTATTATTTTACAAATAAAGCACATCAGCGGTGTTAATAAGGAGTAGGTACCCAAAGTTAATTATTTGGATCAGCTAAAGAAAGACTGAGGAAAGAAGGTATGAAAAAAATTCAGATACACTGAGGATCTGGCCGCTTATGTTTTTGGAAAATAACTATGGGGGGAATAAAGTATAGGTAATCGCCAAAGTTAGGACTTCTAATCTTTTTCAAGACTCTGCAACTCCACAAAATAAAACAAACCGGCTTTGCCAAATCTTGAAAAACCATCAGTCTGCAGAGAGATCTGAACAAGTTGGTTTTTAAAGAAAATTTTGTTTATATCAAATGACTCTGGACTTCTTAGGAATTTTCCTCAAAACCATTTTTTCCCCTAGTTACTATTGCCAGAAAGAGGAGTTCTGAATGGACTATGGTTTTCATAATTTTATGAATTATCTCAATTTGATGTTACTGAGTATGTGTATTAAGGCATGTTCTAGAGAAGTTAAGTGAGAAACATTGATAGTAGATGTTGATGTCAAATATAGAATTCTAAGTATTTGGTGCTTTCACCTAATCTCTCCTCTTCAAGGCCTGGTATTTATAAAAATAATATTAGCTTTTGGTGGACCACTAGGCCAGTAATCTGCTACTTCCTTTCTCCAACAGAGACAGGAGAGGGGGTTGTGAATCAGATGGCGGCACCATTGTTCCTGCTCCAGGGCTGCACTGGGTTATCATTTTGAGACATTTACTGAGCACCATAGTTTCAAGAAACAGATTGAGATGCAGTCCCTTCTCCACAGTCCTGTGCCTTCATGGAACCGCCTTATTCTGTCCTTTCAATTCCTTTTTCTCCCAGTATTCATGTAATTCCCCCAACTTAGCTGGGTCCTGCTACCTATTCTGGCACAGCTTAGATGATCTCAAACCTGGTAAGTGACTTATGTGGCTGCTCATTTTACGAGAACATCAGTAATCATTTCAGTTATTACTAACTGAGCACTGTGGGGTAGAGCTTAGGGGTCAGGTGATGAAAGTTGAAAAAAGTACGAGTCCTACTCTTAAGAATGCCCAGTCTCTCTGACTGTCTCCTTCTACACTTCCATTCTTATCATGGGTGGCTGTAGATGAGCTTGAGACATCTGTGGTCAAATCTGGCCTCTCCCAATCACCAGGTGTCATTGAACAAAGTATATAATTCAGCCAAGTCTCACTTATAGATGGGTTGTGGGAAAAACATAAGCTAATCTAGCTAAACTGTTTTGCATGGGATCTAGCCCCAAATGCCCAATATAATGCCCAATATAACAAAGGTCTTATTTTTTTTATCTCATTATCTCCCAGTACTCCCTAGTCACATGTTCTGAGCAGATTGGAACACTGCTTCTCTCAGGGACTTGCTTTGTCCCTTTCCCTACTTTTTTATACCATTCACTTTATCAAGAATGACCTCCTCAGCCCCCCTCACTCCACTCAAGTCATCCAGGGTTACCAGATTTAGCAAGTAAAAATACAGGACACCCAGTTAATTGAATTTCAGAAAAGCAACAGATAATGTTTTAGGATAAGTATTTCCCATGCAATATTTAATGGGATATATTTCTTCTAAAATTTTATCTAATTGTCTAAAAGTTCAATTTAACTGACTCTAGGTTTTATCCAACAACTCTCTCCCTCCCTCACTGCCTTTTGCCTACCAAACCTTATGTGTTATTTAAGTCTTGCTTAGGAGTGGCACCCTGAAATGTCTGTAGTGGCCAGGCTGGGAATGCTGATAGGTGAAAGGGGCCTAGTGAGGATGCTGTAACTGGAAAGCACATGTAGGGCAGTGGCATCTCACCTCCAGCTGGTTGTTTCTATGTGTGATATGGAACTCATGTTGCTAGATGTTACTAATTTCCAAGAGTAGTTGGAAATTTAAAAAATGAAGCATGTGTGATCTTCTAATATTTAAATGTTGGAACTAGTTAAATATCTTAATAATTAAACATGGGTCACAAATTTGAAAACTCTGGCCAGGATAATTACCTTTTGTTTCCTCCATGCAGACTTTCTCTGAAAACCCACACTAGATATGGCATACCTTTCAGGTGAACTCCATGGGTGGCTCCATTCTGATGGCTCAGTATTTATGGCCCTGTATGGCTGATCTGGATTTTTTTCCAAGACTATCAACTCCAAGAAAGTAGGGAAATGTTCATCTTTTCTTCTCTAGGGTTTAGTATTTAATGCATTATTAGTTGAAAGAATGAATGAATGAGTGAATACATGAATGAATGAGTAAATTGCAGTGTAGCCAGATTCAACTAAGATTATCAACAAGACCAAGAATAGGAGTTAAAAAACAGCAACACTGAGGAAAGCACAGAAAGCACAGAAATCTATAGATTTTCAGACTATGACCAGACTTTACTACATACACATTCTTTTGTACATTCTTTTCTACATTTATTTACTACATACACATCATGAAATGAGTTGCATTCCTCATGCCTTATTCATTAAAGCAACCATGGCAGAGAGGTTGTATAAACAGAAGCAAGTCCAGTTTACATAGGGAGGATTTTTACATCGGTGCACACAGCCCAGGTGAGAACAGCCAATGGGACACTGAAGGGGCCTCTAGTAGGTGCCCTAGCCAGCTTTATCTCTGGAGTTTCAGCAGTAAATCTTGCTTTAGAAAGAATTTAATTTTAAGTTCCTCAGTATTAATAAAAGCATTAAGGACTGGTATAATAAAAGTTTATTGACTCATTTTCCACCATAATTTGCCTGTGATTCCTGTGTAGCCATATTATATTTTTTATGAAATGGAAACACTGTGTTCCTAGGCTGCATAATAATGACAGTAAAAGAGCAAAAGATACTTTGAAAATCATTCATCAGGATCTGAGGCATTTTGGGTAAGGAAATTTAATACTCTTTTCATGGGGGATGCATAGAGTAATTTAAAAAAATAATAAGGGAATTTGCCCAACTGCAGAAATGCTAAGAAGAACATAATACACTCATGATTGGTTCATATATTATTTGGTTATGCATAAAAGTAGATCTCTTTGTAAAAGTCTTCTTGATCATCAGGAAAGGAGAAATTTAGATTATGGTCAATAACCTGTCATCAAGGGCTAAAATGACATGTGTGATTGTCCTACCTCTGCTGTGGTATGGAGAATTATAAAAATAATGATAACAGGACTCATAATAGTGAATGAGAGTTAAACGTTTACTTTATTTCAGTCAGTGTGTGAAGCATTTTATAGACCATGATCTCATTTATTCCTCATGACCACCCTGTAAGATTGGTTTTCTTATTAGTGAGGAAATGGGTCCAGTATATTGCCCCAAGACACAAAACCAGTGAACAGCATTATTAATACTCTAAACCAAGATGGAGAATCTACTCACCATGTATTTAACATGGCCTTTTGCTATAACACTGTAGCATGGGTACCTTAGGTATGGACCCAGGGAGCAGCAACCAACCTCCAAAACACTTTCATATGTGAGAGTGAAAACAAGGGGTTTTGAAATAAAGTACCTTTTATCAGAACATGAGATGCCAAGAGTTAAGTGGAATAATCAGGTAGGGGAAACAAGCTCAAGAAACATCATGATCAACACAGTGATGGGAATGGATAACAGAGTCAGAGTTGTACATTAGAGTGTGGGTCAGGAACAGATGGAGTAAAGCCCTGACCTTTACAATTAGAGATATAATTGATGACCAAGGACAGCAACCATCTGACTACATGAACTCAAGAAAGATGATGTGCTCCAATCTAGCAGATGGAGGCTTGCTGGCATGGACTTGTTTTTTATAAAGGGCTATCAATGTGGTGACTGTCTGTATTAAGTAGCTTTGAGACTGATGGTTGTTTATATAGGTTATTGGGATATTTGAATATGGATGTCACTGATCATTGATCCTTTAAACTACTGAAGTCAAAATCTGACTTTTTTTTTTTTTTTCATATTGACCTAGTATTTTGTCTTTGGAGCTAAAATTTTTGACATCTCATGCTACAGAAAGGAAAAAAAAAAATTCAACAACTCTCTCCAATTTCTGCCCAAATAAGGTTTATGGCCTTTGGAGCAGAGACAGGCACATAGAGTACACTCCTTCCAATGGCTAATTCTGTTTAATTAATGACTTTGAGAACCATAGAAGATGATAGGAGGGTAGGTGTGCCAATAATATAGCTATGCTTGTAGGAGACTATTCAGGTACCTGTGCCCACAGGCCCCATCGTAAACCCTGAAAGGACCAAATGACTAAATGGCAAGGTTCACACTTGTTAGAGGGGCATTGTATCTCTGTCATTGGAAGAGATGGGGCAGCTTCCCTTCCCCAGAATATAAACATGGCAGTTGTCCAACCAAAGGGTCAGCTCACTGGATTGAACATCATCATGGTGGAATTGGCAGGGGAAGTTAAGCCAGCCTCTTCTGCCTGTGGAGAGACACTCCCAGCAGGACAGCAACGCAGCAGCCAAGTGTCCAGCAGATGGTGGTGAGATCAGTCCTTGGAGAGGGCAGGATCCGAAGAGGTTAAGGAAAGGCTCAGGTCATGCTCTGCGGAGCTCTGAGCATCAAAAGGAAAACAGTCAAATCCACAGGATCAGGGACAGATGGTAACATGACAGATGAAGCTTGGAACATTACAGTAGCCTCAGGAACTGAGAAGGGAACAAAGAGCAAAGGTAATGGGGAGGAAAACCTAGTGGAAGACAACTGGTGGCATGAAGCCAGGAGGCTATGCCTGGTTTTAATTGGGTACGAGCCATGTGGTGTGTAATATTCAGCTGGATTTAAAAGCACATGGTTTGGGCTTCCCTGGTGGCGCAGTGGTTGAGAGTCCGCCTGCCGATGCAGGGGATGAGGGTTCGTGTCCCGGTCCGGGAGGGTCCCGCATGCCGCGGAGCCGCTGGGCCTGCGCGTCCGGGGCCTGTGCTCCGCGGCGGGAGAGGCCGCGGCGGTGAGAGGCCCGCGTACCACAAAAAAAAAAAAAAAAAAAAAAGCACATGGTTAGGTCAAGGAAAAAAAAAAAATCTGTCTTTGAATAGGCAGGAGCAGACTGGGCCAGCACCAGAGCCATCATGCTTTAGTTGATACAAGCAGCCCACACTTATGGATCCAGCCAGCCCTCTGCAGCCCAAGGACTGAAACAAGATCAGAGGCCCTTTGCTCCCTATATGCCTTCACGGTCCCCCACTAACCAGATTCCATCTTGAGGAAAGGAGAGGGGAGGGAAAGAGCTCTAGTAGAGAGTTAAATTCTGAACTGATTGAGTTTTTTTTCCCCAACAGAGTTGTTTTTAACCCCTCCCCCAAAAGATAATTTAAACCAGAAAAATTTGAGATACCCCAACTTGAAAATTTAAGCTTTTCCTTATCCAGTGTGATGGCGGGGAGTTGGGGGGTGCAGGTGTCTCTTTAGGAACAGTGTCTGAGCTGAAGGATGAACAAATTTGTGACTCTGCTCTGTGAGTTATTGTTACTGTGGGGATCCTTCTATCTGCTTCCCGTGGGAGTGGGTGGGAATCAAAGCCCTGGGAGATCAGGCACAATCACACTGGTGCTTCTCCTGACTTGAAGCCCATCACTCTGGGGAGACGTGACCCCTGGCAAGCCGACAGAGTAGCAAGTCCACCATGGGGATCTGGAGAGAAAGAAATCCATAAAGTGTGTGAACTTGTGATAGCCTTTGGTGCTTGCAAAGATGTGACTTGTTGCTATGGCAATACTTCTGGGATGACTGCATTATAACAGGAAATACCTCAAAACCCTTTTGCTTCAGCCAAAGCAGGAGCATCCATAAGTGGAGGCTTGGTCAGGGGAACTTCCCTTCTGGCTGATGCAGTAAACTCTCTTCCCTTTGGGGACCCAGCAGGGTACTCCCATGTCAATTTGGATTTATAGTTCTTCACCACTGAAAGCTACTCATTGTCAAGCATGGCAGACAACCTATTCCATAGAAAGTAAGCAAGAGCCTGCCAGGGAGTGTGGTAATATACTACAGGGTGCATTTTCTGCCTCCCACTCTAGACCGACTTCCCTTTTTCTTCCAACCTGGTGCACAATTTTGTGGTCAGTTTTCTCCTCTACCTGGCCTCAGATGAGTCCCCTCACCCATTTATCAGGAGCAGGATCCAGTTGAAACAAATAAATAAGGTGGAAAGGAAAAGGACCTCAGCATCCCAAACCCTTCCACTGAGTTGTGACTCAGGAATTACAGCACACTGTATTAAACCATTTCTCCTTGATGCATTGGGACCACTCAAAAACCGACAGTGACATATGGGAAAGGCCCTGTTAGTGGGATTGGGGCTGTTGTGTGATGAATGACACAATATGTCAAAGAACATCTGTTATCCATCATGCCGGCTTCCTCAGAACACTTGGATAGAGAGAGAGAGAAGGGCTGGAGGGGAGGGGGCTGAGAGGTGGGTGAATTAGGAGGAAGCAGGACTCTACACAACTGGAAGAAGATAGGAAATGAGCCCCCTAACCTTGGGAGAGCAAAAGTGACTCAGGAAGATGAGCGAGCCAGTGAGTCCCTCCAGCAACCCACCACTCTTCCTGTCCCTTTCATCTCCTTTCCCTTGATTTTATTTTTAAAAAATTTAATCGGTTGAGGGTTGAGTGTATTAAACCATCATGCAGGCAGGTGAGGGATTGGAGCTGGCTGTACCATTGTTCTGTTCCTTTCATTCTCCAGACGCACTGCTCTGGAGGTGGGTTGGATTTCTCAGGGGCCAGACAGACTCAGTCGAGCATTCTGCAACTTCATTGGCATGACAAGCTGTACTAGAATTGTCCAAGTGAATGCTCTGAAGCCCGTATGTGAGAGCAGGTTTTGTGCCAGGAGGGATCTTTCATTTTGGATTTCTTCACATTTCATCTATCTAACATTCCTATCATAGTAATGCAAATGCCTGTCTTTCCTATCTGGATGCAAAGTTTCTGATTATTTTGTGTCAGGAGAGAAAACTTCCATTTGTTTTGGATTTCTCTTTGTGATATTATTAGTGCAACTTTTCCAGGATGAGACCAGGGGCACCCAGGAGGATAAATGGATTTCTCACTCCCTTCAAAGATGCAACTGCTCATCATGTTATCTAAAAG
This sequence comes from Physeter macrocephalus, assembly GCF_002837175.3. NCBI lineage: Eukaryota > Metazoa > Chordata > Mammalia > Artiodactyla > Physeteridae > Physeter > Physeter macrocephalus. The sequence goes on from NC_041224.1 coordinate 85,416,504, forward strand.
AATAAATCTGTATTAGTGAGTCCAATAGATCAGGACCAGACATCCCTGGAGCTCATCTGCTTTTATTTTAGATGAGATTGGCGGCAGAAATGCTTATTGAAAATAATTACACTTTCATATTTACAGAGTCACTCTCCTTGGTGCTCATATTTCTTTCTAAGTATTATTTTATATCTTTTTAATATATATCTGGATTACTTTCCTGTGTGATAGAGGTAAGGAAAGGCGCAGACAGGAGTAAGATGCTTTGATCCCCTTACCTGGGATCACTGGAGGAGGTTTCATAAAATGCATTTCCCAGGCTCCGTTTGGAAGTTTTTAGATAAGGTTCATAAATCTGAAATTTAAAATAATGTATCCAGTTGATTCTGATGATCAATATAGTGAACAAATCAGTTGCAATCTAAATATCAGTTTTCCCCTTTTCCTGTTACTAGTACTCAAATTTCCCTCTGTGTATTTATCTCAGCCACTTCTCCACCACTCAATTATTTTGTGACATAGACCTGCCCTTATACCATTCAGGCCAGTGGGAGAGAGTGAATCTTAAGACCTAGAACTATTACAAAAGACTCTTTTCCTCTGCAACAGTGGGTGAAGATGTGGGCCCTGGAATTGCCGTAGGATTGCAATTTCATTTGCTCTAGCCAGGGAGAGCCTAGAGCTGCTGGGGCTGCTATGTACATCCTGAGAATGAAGCTGACACCGTGGAAAGCAGGCACAGAGATGGAGAGAAAGTTGTTGGGTCAGTTGAGTTTCTTGATCAGGCCTGTCTGACTTGCAATCTATGTCTAGATGTTTCTGTAACATCAGCCAAAGTGTTTAAGCCAATATGAGTTGGGTTTTGAATCACTCAACACCAAAAGAGTTCTACCTGATTCAAATGGCCACATTTAGGAAAACCTGCTCTAAATCTCCTTCCAGATAGGTAGAGAATCCAAAATTAACATCAACCACACACTTGATCCTAATAATACTTACTGAGTGCCTGCCAGGGGCAAGCATGATACATGTAAAATTCATGATGGAATACCCAGAGTGGTGAAGCTGAGTTCTTGTCTTCAAGAGGATGACTGAAGGGAAGAGAGGAAGGTACGCCTTAAGAAAGAGCTAATGATATGAGACAATATAAAATTGTCAAAAGAGAAGTACAGTCAGCCAGCATAAGGATGTCCAAGGTGGAAGAGCTCTCTCTGAACCAGTGAGATGAAAGCTACACACAGGAGGTACAATTTGAACTTGTTATTCTTGGCTCCCAAGGACCATTCAGCCAGTGTTGTTTACTCAAAAGGGTTTCTGTCTTCTTTTTCGATCACACTTGGGTAACTTCTATGACCAAAGAGAGGATAAGGGAAAGCTCATCTCCATTTAAGCAGGCACCACCACTCTTGAGTTAAGCGAGCTGACACAATTGAAGGCATGACCATGATTTGGTAACTGGACAAGGATGAGGGTAATTAATTACTCATCTGAATTACTGAATTTAAACGCCCAAATTCCCACACTTTGGCCATTCAGGAGCAATACTGAGGATATTTCCCCATGGAGTGATGTCCTGGTGTATCTGAGAATAAGAATGTGGCAGTTGTGTCTATGGCGTATTAGAGAAAGTGAATCTTTCAGAAAAAAGGAAGTTCCACTAAGTATCTAGGCTAAAATCTCTACAGTCTCTGATTAAATGTGGGATCAATCGCTTGCAACTCAATAATAAAAAGACAAGCAAACCCAATCAAAAAATGGGCAGAAGAACTAAATAGAAATTTCTCCAAAGACATACAGAAGGCCAATAGGCACATGAAAAGATACTCAACATCAGTAATTATTAGAGAAATGCAAATCAAAACTACAATGAGGTATACAATGAGGATACAATGAGGTATCACCTCACACCAGTTAGAATGGGCATCATCAGAAAATCAACAAACAACAAATGCTGGAGAGGGTGTGGAGAAAAGGGAATCCTCTTGCACTGTTGGTGGGAAGGTAAATTGATACAGCCACTATGGAGAACAGTATGGAGGTTCCTTAAAAAACTAAAAGTAGAGTTACCAAATGACCCAGCAATCTCACTCCTGGGCATATATCCTGAGAAAACTCTAATTCAAAAAGATACATGCACCCCAATATTCATAGCAGCACTATTTACAATAGCCAAGACATGGAAACAACCTAAGTATCCACCGACAGATGAATGGATGAAGAAGATGTTGTACATATATATATATACAATGGAACACTACTCGGTCATAAAAAAAAAGAATGAAATAATGCCATGTGCAGCAACATGAATGGACCTAGAGATTATCATACTAAGTGAAGTAAGTTAAAAAGAGAAAGACAAATACCAAATGTGGGAGCAATCAGGTTGGTAGGGAGGGGCTTGAGGTCAAATAGACACAAGAGTAGTTAGCAATTGATTGGTTGTGGAGTGTAAGAGAGAGAAGGAAGCCAGTTGTGATTCTGAAGTTTTTCACCTGAGTAAATAGGGAACTTACTGTTTAAAATTTAACTCAAAAGCAAACACAAAAAAAATTAGGAGAAGCTGATTTTTGGAGGAATAGAATACTTTCAATTTCAAATATTTTGAATTTAATTGGCTGGCAAGTCATTTGTGTGGAGATATTTCTGGCAGGTACATGGGAAATGAGGGGGTGGTAAAGCAAAGTGAAATTGAGGGTACAGATGCAGCTTTTGGAGAAACACACAACATTAAAACTGTGGGAATAGATTTAAAGTCCAAAAAAGAGAATATACAGAGAGAAGATGTGAAGGTCAATGACAAAATATGAGCAAATTTCTGGGGTAAAAGGAATAAATGGTCTCAAAAATATAGATGAGTTAGTCAATGAGGTAGTAGTCATAACAAATGACAACTATAGTGATAATAACTAGTTGCCAGATGCAAGGCTGTAAGCTCTACATAAATATATTTTTAAAAAATCAACAGCACCTTTTCATTCAAGCAAAGAAGAAAGAGTCAGAGGACAGATCTAATTATAGAAAAATCTAAGGCAACTGTACTGACTGTCTTTGAAGGAGGTGTGAGATCTTTCACTGGTAGAATAGAGGTTCTGTTCTTCAGAAACCTGTTCTAAGGAGCCAGAAAGACCTGGGATTGAATCCCTGCTCTGTACTTACTAGCCACATATTCTTGGACAAGTGGTCTAGTTTCTTCTATAAAAATGTGGAGAATATTTATTGTTATGGACTGAATGTTTGTCTGCCCCATCCCTCCAATTCATATGTTGAAGCTTCAACTCCCAGTGTGATGATACTAGGTTAGGATATGGGGCCTTTGGGAGATAATTAGGTTTAGATGAGGTCACGAGGATGGATCCCCGAAGGTAGGATAACTGCCCTTGTACAAAGAGGAAGAGAGAGCAGAGACACCTCTCTGGTGGGCGTGTGAGGACACAGAAGGCAGCTGTCTGCAAGCCAGGAAGAGAGGCCTCACCAGACACCAAATCTGCCGACACCTTGATCTTGGACTTTCTAGCCTGCTGAACTGTGATAAATAAATGTCTGTTGTTTAAGCCATCCAATCTATGGTATTTGTTAAAGCAGTCCAAGCAGACTAAGACATTTACCTACCCCACAGGCTCATTGCAAGGATTAAATAATGAATACTTGGTACAGTGCTCAATATAAGACGTGTATTCAGAGTGTGAAAAAGGTGAGAGAACCCAGCTGAGACTAGGCAGAGTCGCCATGTTATGTATCCAGTTAAGGCAGCCTCCTGGTTCTCAGAGAGGCGGATTCCAGGATGCTGTACACATGCCTGTGAGGGGAGCTGCTGAGAACGGGAATACCTGTCCTCATACACGGGAGTGCCATACTTTGGTTTGCTGCCATGGTCAGGGGCATCCATGGCTTCATCTGCAGAATGCTAAGCTGCAAATAACTCCCTTTCTCTTTCACTGGCCTGTTACAAAACAACAACAACAAAACAATCCAGAGGAAACCTGGCGTACAGTGTGCCTTTTTGTGCACCATCTCGTCACCTATCTGTGATCCTCAATGTCATCTTAACCCAGCAGCTCACAAATACTGTGGCCGTGGGTCCCTAGTGCACCTCTGACTCCATGAACTTTGACCTGATCAAAGTCAGCTCTTCTCCATGGCTAGACAAATGGATTGTGGCATGACAGCCACTCGGTTCAGCCACCTCCTGACACCTGGGGCCCATTTTCATGATGGATTTGACTGTTGTATGTCTAAGTTATCAGTGCTCATCTTTGTCCAGAAGAGTCTCCCTGATTTTTTTTTTTTGCCTTTTTATTTTTTTGAATTTTTGAATTTTATTTATTTTTTTTATACAGCAGGTTCTTATTAGTTATCCATTTTATACATATTAGTGTGTGTATGTCAATCCCAATCTCCCAATTCATCCCACCACCACCACCGCCCCCCGCCACTTTCCCCTCTTGGTGTCCATACGTTTGTCCTCTACATCTGTGTCTCTATTTCTGCCCTGCAAACTGGTTCATCTGTACCATTTTTCTAGGTTCCACATATATGTGTTAATATACGATATTTGTTTTTCTCTTTCTGACTTACTTCACTCTGTATGACAGTCTCTAGGTCCATCCACATCTCTACAAATGACCCAATTTCGTTCCTTTTTATGGCTGAGTAATACTCCATTGTATATATGTACCACATCTTCTTTACCCATTCATCTATCAATGGGCATTTACGTTGCTTCCATGACCTGGCTATTGTAAATAGTGCAATGAAAATTGGGGTGCATGTATCTTTTTGAATTATGGTTTTCTCTGGGTATATGCTCAGTAGTGGGATTGCTGGGTAATATGGTAGTTCTATTTTTCATTTTTTAAGGAACCTCCATCCTGTTCTCCATAGTGGCTGTATCGATTTACATTCCCACCAACAGTGCAAGAGGGTTCCCTTTTCTCCACACCCTCTCCAGCATTTGTTGTTTGTAGATTTTCTGATGATGCCCATTCTAACTGGTGTGCTGATTTTTTTTTTTTTAACTACACAATTTTTCCTTTTTGTTAAATCTCTATCCTAGACCCAATGCATGTGAATGTCTAGGGATGGGGTTGAGTCGTGTGTACTTTTACAAAGCTTCTTGGATGATTCTGTGGTGAAGTCACATATTTAAGGAGAGAAATCTTTGAAAAATTGAACTGGATTTGATTTTTTTTTGGTTGTTTGTTCTGGAATGAAATGTTTGGGGCCACATGTTTCTTGTCTCCTAGATTAAGCAAACATTAATTTTAAACATTATTTGTCCTTTTATTAAGACTGGAGAGTGACTCCTTGCTTATCCAAAACTTAACTTTTTGATTACAATTATTTTAGAATAGAATTAAAATGATAGATTTTGGGTTAGGGACACCTGGGTTCAAATTTCAGTTCAGCTATGTACTAACTGTGACTTTGGGACATTATGTCACCTCTTTGAGCCTCACCTATAAAATGAAGATGATATCCACCTCACAAGTTAGGTTTAAAGAAGATACTGCACACAAGTTCCCCAGCTCAGTACCTGGACATGGAAATGTACTTTAAACCATAGCTAATATTATTAATAATTTAATTATCTTAAGTAGTTACTGATTAATCAATAGATATTCTTTTTTTTTTTTTTGCGGTACACGGGCCTCTCACTGTTGTGGCCTCTCCCGTTGCGGAGCACAGGCTCCAGACGCGCAGGCTCAGCGAACATGTCTCACGGGTCTAGCCGCTCCACGGCATGCGGGATCCTCCTGGACCGGGGCATGAACCCGTGTCCCCTGTATCGGCAGGCGGACTCTCAACCACTGCGCCACCAGGGAAGCCCCAATAGATATTCTTATTGCACTATCCTCATAATATCCCATATATTTGTAAATTCAAATTGGTATTTTTCACCCGGGACTTGTCAGAAAATAATAAGCTCTTCTAGGACATGTTTTAATGAATAGCCATCATTTCTTTGAAAATATTCATTTACAGACATGTACATGTATGCACAGACTAGTCATAGCTATTAGTAATTGACTATCTAGAGGCTCATCACTGACTATTTTTTACCTGTTTTGAGATTGTGTTTCTATACTATAACTCAACTGGTTGGATGCTTTCTTTCCTACCCACTACACTTTTGGGATGTTTGACTTTCTTAGCACTTTTTTGGTGTCTTGCTTTTTAAAAATACTTGTTGAATTGAAATTATGTTAGACTTTCCCTGTACCAAAATCCCTTGAAAAACAGCCTTCCTAGGTTTCTGAATCTTTAATCAGTTAATCCTTGGTCACACATGTGGTTATCTCTCAACCTTTGGCCAGGGAGGGCTTGGAATTTTAAGAATTGTGTTAAGATTGCATACCAGGCAGTAGAAGTAATTCCTCCAAAGGAGGATCCAGATGCAGTGGTAGAGGCAAAATAATTCATGTCTCCTCTTCATCTTCCATTACTTACCAAAAATTGCCTTCTTAATGTCTTTCATGTTTCCCATTGTCTCTAGGCTTTGGTCTCTGTTCTAATATAGTTTCCTAACTACTTCTGCTTTCTCCCAATTTTAATATGTTTTGCACACGTCTATAAGATTAAACACTTTTTACCATATATTGAAACCTTCAATGACTTCTAATCCTCACTTTACAAAGTTTGAACTCCTCTTCCTGACATCCAACGCCCTACAAAATCTGTGTCTTACTAATATTTATGATTTTATCACTTAGAAATCTCTATCTGGACTAACCTTTCAATGAATTTGCTCTTTTAGCCAGAAGATGGCCTCTGTCTGTTGGCGGAGGAGCGCTATCCCAGCCAGGGTAGCTTTCCTGAACACATCATATAGATTCATTAGATTTCTTAGGAATGATCTGAGCATAATCTCCAGACTCATCTCCTACCATTCCTGGAATTCTCCCTTACTCTCCATCCCCACCCTATACACCCATCATGCTAAAAATCTTACAGGTCTCTGGGTTGGCCAAGTTGTACTGATTGTTCCCTCTGTCTGGAATGCTCTTCCCCCTAATATCTACATAGCTTCTTCTGCTCAAATATTTTCACTCAAATGTCATCTTATTTGAGAGGGCTTCCCTGACCAATTGCTGTCGTGATGCGTGCCCCGCATGGTCCTCTCTCTCTGCCTTATCCTTCTCAATTGTTTCTACAGCACTTAGCATCATCTGACATGATACATGTTCAGAGGTGTGTTTATTATGTGTCTTCCCCTCCATATGGTAGTTCCATGAGGATAGGGACTTGTCTTGGCCACTCTCTATCACCAACTTCTGGAAGGGCACCTAGGCGCTCAATTACTATTTGTTAAACAGATGAATACGTGCTAAAGACATGGAAAGACATAAGGGAGCACAAAGCATGTAAAATGACTGTGCTCGGTGTGATCAAATATAGGCAAATGTTCCCACCAGCCATTCATATTGTCCTTTCCACATCAACAGACAGACACCTAAATTAAATACAGATGCATGTTCCTGAATCTTCAAATCCAATACGGGCACAATGGTATTCATAATACAAAATCCATCATGTCTGGCATCACTTTAAGGAGACCGGGAGGGGAGAAGGCCTGAGCGTTTCTCCCTGCAGCAATTCCATACCCCTCTTAATGATATTTTGGTAGCTTGATAGAGGCATTTTATCCCAGAAAGCAGTCTGACATTTATCTCGGATTGCCTGAATTTACTGCTGCAGTTACCAGCAAAAAGCCGTCAGGTTTTAGAGTTTTCTCATCCATGGGAAGCTGGTCAATTTATTTTATTAGAATCTTTTCCAGTGCCTGACCCTAAAATAACCGATTTCAGTGTTTACATTCTTAGAGGCAAGCTAATGAAGGGCTCTTGGCAGCTACAGCCAAGCCCTAGATGTCAGAGCAAAACCTAGTAATAACAGCAACAAAAACCTCCCAGTGGAACCCACTGGGAAAAGATCTCTTATCGAGTATTTTTTTTTTGTGAATAGACTATTTTTTTTAACATCTTTATTGGAGTATAACTGTTTTACAATAGTGTGTTAGTTTCTCCTTTACAACAAAGTGAATCAGTTATACATATACATATGTTTCCATATCTCTTCCCTCTTGCGTCTCCCTCCCTCCCACCCTCCCTATCCCACCCCTCT